>NW_010125480.1:0-11457 GCF_000699245.1 Pterocles gutturalis
TTGTCTCGGCGACGGTTGGCGTTGGGACGTTTGTCTCGGCGATACTTGACTTGGCGACGGTTGTCTTGGTGACAGTTGTCTCAGTGATGGTTGGCGTGGGGACAGTTGCTTCGGGGACCGTTGGCGTGGGAACGGTTGGCATGGGGACAGTTGTCCAGGTGCCTCCCTTACACCCCGTACCAACTGTCCAAACCAACATACTCTTCAAAATTACAGCTGGTGGTGAAACAGACAACTTAGAAAAGTAGTATTGACCTCTCCTGTACAACTGAAATTACCATCGTAAGTTTAGGGACTTGAAAATTTTTTATTATTAATAAGAAAAATTTACTTTGTCTCTTGAAACTTTTGACAGGTTCGTAACAGCAGCAAGATTATGGGTATAGTTCCTTCACTGAAGTGAAATAATAGATGCGGTAACAGAAACACCAATGTAAATCTATTGTTCTAATTTTTTTCATATTAATTGTTTTAATATTTATTATGATGTTTAAATATTCAAATAAATAAAGGGAAGGGATGCCATCCAGAGGGAGCTTGACAGGCCTGAGAGGTGAGCCTGTGGAAACATCATCAGGTTCAACAACGTCATTGCAATGTCCTGCACCTGCGTCAAGGCAATCCGAAGCACAAACACAGGCTGGATGGAGAATGGTTTGAGAGCAGCCCTGAGGAGAAGGACTTGGGTGTGCTGGTAGATGAGAAGTTCAACATGAGCCGGCAGTGTGCGCTTGCAGACCAGTAAGCCGACCGTGTCCTTGGCTGCACCAAAGGAAGCGTGACCAGAAAGTCAAGGGAGGTGATTCTCCCCCTCTACTCTGCTCTCGTGAGACCCCACCTTGAGTACTACATCCAGCTCTGGAGTCCTCATCACAGGAAGGACATGGACCTGTTTGAGCGGGTCCAGAGGAGGCCACAAAGATGATCAGAGGGCTGGAGCACCTGCCCTATGAGGAGAGCCTGAGAGAGTTGAGGTTGTTCAGCCTAGAGAAGAGGAGGCTCCAAGGAGACTTAATAACAGCCTTCCAGTACCTGAACGGGACCTGCAGGAGAGATGGGGAGGCACAATTTATCAGGGAGTGTAGTGACAGGACAAGGGGTAAAAGTTTTAAGCTGAAATAGGGTAGATTTAGATTAGATATTAAGAAGAAGTTTTTTACTGTGAGGGTGGTGAGGCACTGGAACAGGTTGCCCAGAGAAGCTGTGGATGCCCCATCCCTGGAGGTGTTCAAGGCCAGGCTGGATGAGGCTTTGAGCAACCTGGTCTAGTGGAAGGTGTCCCTGCCCATGGCAGGGGGGTCGGAACTAGATGATCTTTAAGGTCCCTTCCAACCCAAACCATTCTATGATTCTATGAAATAGAACAGCTTGGAATTTGACTAGCTGTTGTATTTGTGTATGATGTAACCTGATAAACATTTATACAAACAGATTTTGTCTTTTTCCAGGGAATATAAAGATATTAAAAGTAATGTATGCTGTAAGAAAAAACGCCTAACACCGAAAGAGTTGGAATTTTAAGCATTTGATTAGGGATCTTCTACCCTACATTCAAAAAGATAAAAAACCAAGTGAAAAACAAACACTACTCAGTTGAAATTTAACCTGGAATTTGGGAGATATGGTTTATGATTTTTTTTTTCTTCAATGTAGTTCATTAGGCTTTGGTCACATTTCTTAGTCTTGGTTCCCCAGTTTAACATCTGCAAAATGAAAATAATGTATCTGGGGGACACTGTTGTGGAATTCACATTAATTAATTTATATGAAATGTTTGGAATTACAACAATAAGAAATTATAGAAATATCTATTAATTTCTGTCAAAGAAATCAAAGTTGAAATATTAGTAAAACTATATTTTATTTATTGATGATATTTCGTTCCTGTTAGGTACTACAAGAACACCTTGCATAATAGAGTCCCCAGAGGATGTAAGATTTGCACAAATATAGTTTTGAAGATAATGAGTTGTTTATTCAGAAAAGGATAACTATTTAAACAGAAGCACATTCTACAAATCTCATGAAATGTTAATAAATTCTCTGAATATTTTCCATGTGTATCACTGTTTCTAGTTACTGTGGCTGTCCAGAGAGCAAGCTAAAGATTCTGTCAGTGTTCAGACAGTGGCCACTCCCATCATGGTGGTTTCTGTCAAATTCAGGGGAGAACTGACTTCTGTTTTCCACCCGGACATGTACCTTCTGCTTTCCCTCGAGTTGGGCACTCCATGCCAGTGGACATCTGGCCTGTTGTGTTCTGGACATAGATGACAGAATTTCATAATGCTGTATTTCTAATGTGCTCCCTGTGACTGACACTTAGTTTTCAGCAGTATCAATAATATTAATTACTCTAGAGAAGAATGCCTGTATGCACGTATGCAACAAACCACACAGCTTGTTTCCAAACTGCCTTCCTTTTATACTTAAAACATGTCAGAATTGAGTCAATATCTTTTGTGAGCATAGCCATATGTTTTCCCTCTGCACCCATGTCAGGACCCATATGCTTGGCTGAGTTTATTTTCTTTGCAAGCTCTAGATTTTTTCTGTAGTACTGTCTCTTTATTTTTCTGCAAATAACTTAGCTTCAGCTTTGAGATGACACTTATACAAGGAAACCATTATTTTCTAATTAAATATACATTAAATCTGATGGAAAACCACTTAAGCTTTTTTAAAGCACCAGGGTAGTAGTTTTGTTACAGCAAATTCTGTATCACTTAAAAGAAACCAAATGAATTCCCCCCAGCCAAATATTTTTAGTTTTATGAAGCTATGTGTTGCAGTGATGCTTTCATGCTTAACATTTTGTGCACTGATAAAGAACCTGTAGCAGGCAGCCACTGACATGCAAAAAGATAAACTGTCCATCAGAAACCTAGATTGCACAAGACTGAATGTAGTCAGAAGTTTAGTGTTGGACATCCAACTCACAGAGCTATTTCAAAATGGTTTTGTAACTAGACGGGGAATGGATCTGTTAGAAAAGGTTTCTGCTATGACTACTCTTTCACTATACTTCATTTTCTGATTTATGAAGGTATAAAACTAAAATGATGTATAATACCTATAGTACTAGTCGTGTCATAGCTTTTCTAACCACTGCAGGTAAATTCCTAGAAATATATGCAGGCAAACAGGACCATAGCAGTAAGAAAAGTCTGGAATCCAGCAGTTTCAGTCATGGACTGAGCAAAGCAGGCTGCAACTGCTAAATCACTAGAGTTAATAAACAGAGTGGTGTAGTCCATAGTATATGCAAGTAAATCAAGCTTATCTAGTTTTATGTGGAGCAGTATCAAATTTATCTGCTTCTGCATGCCTCTAGGAGACAAAATAAGTCAGTTTATCTGCTTGAAAAATTAAATAACACATTACAGAATGAAACCATGAAAGTGAACGAGCATATCCTGTGTTACCTTAGTTGAGAATTGGACTCTAGAAGAAAATTCCTGTTTGTCCTTATTTCTGATGCATCTTCTTCCTATTTTTTGAGTCACCTCTCCAGTTATTAATACCTTCTATAAGATTAATTGCCCTGAATCTATATCCTTCCCAAATAGACTGTTTGCATACCTATTCTAATTAATAATGCTTAGCAAATCTTGTCATTAGTGTTACAGCATGTCAGTCACTGCTAACATGTCAGTCTTATGAGCTCTGCATTATTCTTATTATCTCGGAAGAGTAAAACGGCTTACCTTGAGATATTAGTGCAGTAGAGGGAATGAATAAAGCCAACCACATGCTAATCCATTGTTTCCCTTTCCCTTTCTGCAGAATAGACTTTCCAACAATGAATTTCCACTTAACAGTTGAAAATGCAGGTTGTTTATTGTCATTATTCAGATGGTAATTCTGATTTTCCTACTATATTAAAATCAGTCTATTAAGAAAAAGGTAAAAGCTTTCTTCTCATCTGTCCTAGGATTTGCTCAAGTTTCTTGGATGGAAACAGAATTTGTTTACATGAAAACCAATCTTGTGGTCTCAGGAAAAAGTGATTTAGGGAAAATAGCAGTGAAAAGGAATTTATTGGTCTGTGAACCAAAGTAATGCTCAACTGATTAAGGGTACACACAAAAAAAAAGTCATATTAATCTTATTCAAGGAATTCATGAAGTCAAAAGATTTTTAATTGCTCACTGTCTTGGACTGGGCATAAAATTAGTATTGGTTGCTTATAATCATCACAAGGATTCAATATTGCTATTGTTATTCGACTGTTTTTCCCCTCAAAATATGTTCATTAAGACCTAACTTGCTAATCAACAGTGAGTTTAATTTCAGCAAATAAATTATAAAACACAACAACAAGACTATCTTATCTCAATTGTTTTTCCCTTCATTTTCTTTGCCTCTTTAAAAAGTAATATTTCTCAAGACTGAGACTCACAGTAAGTTCTATTAATTGAAAGGTAAAAGAATATTTATGTGTGAAACCAGGAAATGCTGGTGAGAGATCTTCCTATGAAGCAAATAACTTAAACACCTCCGAAATGACAGTGATACTCTGGAAAGGCTTTTTGCAGCCACAGAGTATTTTTGACACAACTTCAGTGTAAATATTCTGCAGTCATCAGGTATGCTTCAATAGATAGCCTCCTCTGTGTTCTTAGCAATTACACACATTATTTCTGGAGCAACAAATACAAACTCACTTCAGGCCATTGACAAATGTGGAAGTAAGGCTATGCAAACAATTGACTGTTAGTTTAGCACACTAATAATACTTATAATAATACAAACATGATTTCTAACTAGGGAAAAATCTTCTGTATTTCATTCCAAAACAGTAATTTGGGAATGGAATAATTCATCTGCTTTAAAAGAAAGGAAAAAAAAAAGAAAAAAAAAAAAAAAAAGGACGAGGGATACTTTGTGTTGAACTCAAAGGAAAAGTGAAATAAATGAAGTGTTATTCACAAAATTGATGAAAGTGTAAAACTAGGAAGCATCTTCACATTTTAAATAGTCAAAGTAATACTGTTTCCACAATACAAGGTGTAGGATGATGGTTTCAGTTCTCACTTCTCAAGAGAACATCTTGTTCTTTTGCTATGATTTCAGCTGCTCTTGGTCAGTCTTCTGTGGATTCTCTGCCTGCTTGTGGAAGTAATAGCCATTTCCCAGAAGATCTCAAAGTTTTGTTTCCTATGTTGCGAGTGAATGCCCTAGGGAATAAATCTTTTTCCTTGCTCAATTTCTGACCAGAGAGTGTCAGAGGCACAATGAAAAAAGAGACTCCAAATGTCCCAGGGGAAGGGTGGTGCTGATGTCAAACTTGCTTTGCTCAGGGATTTCTTTTGGGCTGTGGATTAAATGGAATTTTCAAAAGACACTCTTCCATTCTGCCCCCCTCAATTTTTTTCCCTTTTGACAAAAAAACAGTCAGACAACTCAAATTCATAAATTCACCCAAAAATTTATTAAAAATTGTCCAGATTTCTCTCTGAATCATAGTATACTTCACTTTCATTAGAAATTGTGCAAGGAGTACTCCTAAGGAATAATATTGGTAGAGTTATTTTATTATTTTTAATAAACTATTAACCAAGCACTAAGATAATTTAGGAGCTATAGAGTAGGACACATTTCATTGTGAGGCCATTATTATCAAATCCAGGCCAAAGTAACTATGGTCAATGGCTGTTGTCTTATGGTCTGTGAAGTAACTTGCTGAAAGTAGCAATAAAAATAAAATAAAAAACCCAAAGCTGTCCTCTCCACTACTTTGCACAAAATATATACTGTTATTCTAGGTGTTTACAGTTTTCAGATGAAAAGAATGTGGGCTTTTAGCATGACATCAGAAAATTTGTAATGTTGTCACATCTAATACGGGCAAGACATTTACCAGTTTACATGGATGAAAATGCAGAGCAGTATGAGAAGAAGTTACTTATGGTTTAAACTGAATGGAAGTTAATTTAATGACATTATTATTATTATTATGAGTAATAATAAAGAGAAGCAATAATGAAGTCCTGTTAAATATTACAATATGTTACGTCAAAGAATGAGGCTTAAAATAACAGGAAAAGATTACCAGATTTTGTCATTCCCCTTTCACCTAAAGGTCTTTGACTGGTAGCTAGTACTGTCCAGTGCAAATGAAGACCATATCTTATCATTTGAAATATTTCAAAGATAACTAGATCCCTATGTCAGTAAGAGCTTCATCTGGTGGCTCCTGAAGTGCATTAGTTGATGTGGGTACTTCAGACTAATTTCGAGAGTGTGGCTTGTAAAATGAACAGGGATTTGGCTTAAGGTAGCTGGGTGGGTGGGGAGGAGGGATGAGTTTTTCAGTGAACTGTAAGGAGGTAAAAATGAAGGCAGGACAGTCCCTTTCAATTACGTTTGTGGACTTTGATTAATGTAAGCCAGCCATGTCTTCACGGCACTATCAGCAAACCCAGAGTAAATCCATCAAAATTAGTGGGATCACCCAGAATGAATTCAAGAATTGAACTTGGGAAACCTAGACATGCAAGAGCTTTCAGGAAATGGGTTTTCCAGTCAACTTCTTCTGGGACTTCTATGAGGAGAGCTTGAGTTTGCAAGTAATTTTCAGTTTTTTGCTTTTTCTTTTCCTTAATGAGACTTAACTGCCCTTCTGTGTAAGCTATAATTTTGTTAGCGTATTCAGGCAAGTTCTAGTAAACTATTTATTAGTGGTTACTTTAATGAATGTTATGTTAGCTAAAATGAACATAGCAGGAAGGGAGGAAAAATTAAGGAAACACGGATGTCTGTCAGGACTGCCAATTAGCAATATAGGAACTACTGCCAAAAAAAGCTTGAACTGAAGCTTGCAATAGTTTATTGAGTTCAACACAGCAGGTATATAACATGAATAGCACAGCTCTCCAGGTTAAAAATCCCTAGTAGTGCAGATGGTGGTTACTCCAAAGAGTAAGTCTTCCTTTTTAAATTTTGTTTTTATCAAGGAACTTTGCACTGCATTAAGAGCTGTCATCAGCTCTGTCCTGAGGGCTAGGGGAGATCCAGTTGACCTTCTGCATAAACACAATTGTACAAAGCTGGACTGTTACACTGATGTTTAAAGTGGATTGGGTAAAAGCAGCAGTTGTGGCCTAAGGGTTGTCCAAGCACTTGTCATTATTCTCCAGAAATACACACAGGTTCTGACTAAAGATGTTCTTCTTCAGATCAGACCTTCTAACTATACTATACATTAATTGCATTTTTAAAAAACATGTTTACATCTTTCTTCTTCAAATGTATGCTTACTTATTGTATTTATGTGTAAAAGTTTCTGCTGATCACAAACTTTCTAAAATAAAACTTACTTTTGTTCCCTGGGACTTCTAGGATTTCTTGCTCACATTCTCTGGTATGTTTTAGCTGGAAAAATTCTAACTGAGAGGAATAACCTTTTAAAGGGTGTTCAGAATACTCTAATTTGACTTTCTTTTCTCCTCCCTTATTTTTTCCCTAGCAATTCTGATGCTAAGCTGTCCCCTGTCTTGTTGGCTTTTTACAGTCTGTATTGAAGCCAAATGCTGTTAGGTCCATTAGAATGTTAACAAATATACAAGCAAAATCAACTCTTCAATTAAAACTTTATGGGATTCTGTGGCCTTTGCTTACCTAAATTGGTGTCATTTATTGTTCTGTGTAAAGTTTGTCTTTATCTATACAAATGTGATCAGAATGAGAGAAAAGTCCTTTCTCACTTTGGTTTTCTGCTACCTTAGGTGGGAAGAGATCATACACTATGTCAGGGAGAATGTGGCTTTTCATGAGCAAACCCCACCTGGATCAGTGGCTAAATTTCTAACGAATCTAAGGCTGTCAGATCTCCCTTACAAAAGCAGAGAAACTGTAGATTTAAAAATATGGCCTCTGTGATATTTACTTCATACAATGGCTGCAATTCTTTCTCCTTTCAGACCTTCCTGTTTGTTGCAGGTCACATTTCCAGTTATTCAGGGTGAAGTATAATTTATCATAGCTACATATCATCTGTTACCTCACCCTTCTTAGCATTGTGTGCATTTCAATGACATGTAGAGTGATGTTAAAAAAAAAAAAAAAAGTAAATTATTTTTACTTTTTTGACTTTTACTGCAATGACCAGTACATTAATCTCTCTGGTTACAGCAGATTATCTGTATAATGGATGTAGACAAGAACCAACTCCTAAACTGATTATAAAATTAATAGAATAGCCTTAGAGGTTAAAGTTCCTGTGGGGGGTGTTTACTAAATATGCATTATTACATATACTATTTATTTTTATATATTTATATGGTTCATACTGTACAGAGAGACTTCTTTGGAAAATTGGAGAGAGGCTTTATTTGAAATTCATCACACAACGGCAGAAAGATGCATCTGTGGGTGTTTTTCTCATACCTTCCTCTAGCTGCCCCCTCTTCAGCTCATGTTTAAGAACACAAGCCTTAAAGTCTGACTCCGATATGGAGAGATTAGAATGTCTAAATCATAAATATCTATCTATAGCCATAAATGTCTATACCGGAAATTAATACACTAAAAATAGATTTCTCTATTAGTAAATAATATTTTAATGAGAAATTTCAGAAATTAATTAAGTTTAAAGGGTTCTGAATATTATAATAAAAACTTTAAAAATGCATCAACATTTATATTAATAATGGTTGGGAAGAAAGGACGTAACTCTTGTTATTGACAATATAAAACTTTTGAATTTCATAATTCCATAATGTTTTAGAAAACATGTACATCAAACCTGACATCTAGTCTATTACAGAGTGAGATCAAGTGTCTTCTAAAATAGCTAGAATATAGAATATAGATACTGTCAATTTTGAAAAAAACCCTTTAATTAGGGTATTTCTCTCTGTCACCTCAGCCAGTGTCTCAGACAACTCCAGTTTCTTCCTGGCCTAAAATGGCAACAGTGTCTCTGGCAGGATCTGGTGGCCACAAGGGTGGCAGCTGCTGTGACTGCCCCAACTGTTGCTGCCTCGCTGTACATGCCAGTTCCCAGGACACTTCCTAGTGCTGCAGGGACAGGGGGAATGTCTTTAGAGGAAGTTTACAAGGATTAGTGTGTTGATGTTGTATTCCAGATAAATCGTTTTTGGGATAATATAGAAAATAGTCTGTACCATACCCCGTATATAGTATAGGCAATAGTCTGTACTATGGTTTATTGCTATAGACAATAGTAAATGGATTAACTGTCTGCTTAGTTATTAAGCACTAAAATGGAAGGTCTTGACTTTGGAAAGAGGCCGAAAGTGCCCCAGCTCTGTTCTTAATTAACTAATTTTAACTGAAAATATAGAACTGTCTGGTTTTTAATTATGTCAGTCATTCTGGGGTGAATTCCATATTACCACGATGATGATGAAAATTCTCTCAGAAAGCCATTGTTGTCTCAGTCCATTTTGGATTTGGAGGCTGGACTTAAAATCCATAATGTTTTAACTATTTTCCAGATGCTTTCTATAAAAAGCTAAATCCCTTCGGCTATACAGTGTCAGAGTTTTACACTTTATTCAGCCTAAAACATAACCATGTATCTGACATCATATATTAGCTGTCTTTTAAAATGGAGATTTCTGTAATGAGACTTCAAAATTTACGATCATATTATATTTTTTCCAAATTTACAATCATATTATTTTTTTTCCAAATTAATTTTTTCAAGGAATAGAAGTAATTATTTTCTGGCCATACACATTGTTTAATTAATTATTTTTTAACAAGCCACTCAATTAAATATCAATTTCGTACTCCTCAAAGCTCAGCCTGAGCAAGGTTTTTAGGAAACTAACAAAACCCCGAAAAACAGCCTACTTAATTTCACATCATTATTCTCCTGCTTATAAAATAGATATAATTTTTAGACTTATTTCATCTTCCATCTAAGATGTTACTAAACAATGTTTGTAAAGTATTAGTAGCTAGGCATTCTAAGTAAAAATAGTAATGATTTTAATTGCTACTCAGCAGTGTACTGAAGAATCTGAAGACCTGTTACTGTTCTCTTCATTGGTATCATACTGTCTAAAGACTGAGTATTTCTAAGGGTTTGATCACTAAAGTGTTGAATTTTGGAAATCATTTTTTTTCAGGGGAAAGTTGATTTGAATCAACTGCACTGTAGAAAATCTGCTATGAAGAATGGGAGACCTTTAAAAGATAATGGTGAGAAAAATATTTTCCTACAGTGCTGAAGCTCATGAACAAAGCTAAAGCCAGAGGCAGTAAAAAATAGTAGCACTTGTTTCTAGAGAAATGGCTTTAAAACACACAGATAAAGACACTGGCTCTTTGGAAATAAATGTTTCTTCTTTTTAACTGCAATTAGAATTTTGATAGCAACTACACAGAAGAAAAAAATCCATGTTTGTGTTTTCCAGAAAAAAAAAAAAAAAAAAAAAAAAAAAAAAAAGTGGAATGAATAAATAGAAACTAACACAGGTAAATGGCAATTTTAAAATATTATTATTACTAATATGTAAATTACACAGAAATAGAAAGAGCAAAGCAGTAACAACCCCTTATGGACTTATAGATCTGGAATCTGTGAAAGAGTTGTTTCCAACAGTGGGAGGGCAGCTGGGTACAAAAATAACTGGATCCAGTACCCACCATTAATCAATTTCAGACTTTACCGTTAGGAATGGATTAAGTGGTACATTGCTGCCTTATAATATTTTTGAGGTGACTCATATGGACTGAAATCTCTGCACTAAACTCCCTGCTTTCTGTTCTCTATGCCCTCTTATCCAGATGACACTAAGAAAGTGGTGTCTTTCCTGCCTTTTCCCCAGCTTCTACTCCAGCACTATTCCCCTTCTTGGCTAAGTGGAAGGTTGCTTTGTGTTCTGGAGACTTCTGCCTTTTTCAAACTTTCCAGAAGTCTTTAGACGTAAGAAATGGAAAATGAGAAATTCATCATGCGTCATAGTTTTTCCTACACACAGCCACAACGCTTCACGAAAATATTCCTACAGGAATTGATTGTCACACTGTATGGCTTTGATGTACTATTGGCTGTTGTTTGGTAACCAATGTACAGTGTGTGTCTGCTTTGCTCAAATCAGTATGATCAAAATTCTATCTTGTTCAGATATTAACATATAAATCTCCTGTTTCTTCTCTCTCTTTATCCAAAGCAGTGCACCAGAAAGCCTTTATCTAGAAGGAAGAGTGTGGTGGGTTAACCTTTGGCTCGGGGCCAAGCCATACACACCCGCTCACACAATTCCCACCCCCACCCAATCATAGGGGAGAGAATAAAAGGGTTAAATGGTAAAGAGGACTCGTGGGTTGAGATAAGGCCAATTTAATAACTAAACTACAATAATATTAAAAACAATACTATATACAAATATACAAATGAGTGATACACAGTGACACGCCCCCCCCCACCCGATGACCAAAAACCGAGCCTGCTCTGGGCCAGTGATTCCAGAGGAGGGG
>NW_010125481.1:0-9027 GCF_000699245.1 Pterocles gutturalis
ATATATATATATATAAAGATATATATTTAGGATTGTTAAGGCATTTTTGACACAACACAACTCTGATCCTATAAAAATAAATATTATGGCCTTCTTCAAATCCACAGTGAGCTACCAGGTGATAGTGCATCTGCAGAAAAAAACTTTATAGTTGCACAGAAGGAAATGAAAACCTGAGTGTCAATTAGGAAGCTCTGAAATGGAATGTGAAAGACATGGGTCATCTAAAATCTATCAAAAATTTGCCAACTAGCCTGTAATCATAAATTATATCATAGGAAAAGAATCTTTGCACATTACAAATGGGGGATGAGGATGAAGAGGTATTAACTGCAAAATAACAAAGAAGAAGCTAGAGGAGGTAATTATTCAGCCTCCATAAAGATGACTCCTACAGAACTAATAACTACCTGTCTGGTACAAATAAATGCAGAATTCCTAAATTCTGTCTCAGTGACTGTTTATACCCTCATCTTTTGCCTTCTACTGTTTTCAGTACAGGAGGATCACAATCCATGGAAGGAGTTCCATTAGCACAGCTTATATGTTATGAAACACCCTGTTAAACGTTGCCACAGGGCGGATGAGAATGGAACATGAAAGCTAAAAGCCAGTGAAAGGGGAAGCTCCATGGGAGACTGTGCTGCACTGAACATTACAATATATACTATGAGAGCATTGGCCTTTTTCAGCATCGCTTGTGAAACTAAGCGCTCTTTTCAGGTGACTTATTTTATAAGATAAGGAATGCTCTAATAACTTGTGTGCTTCAGCAAGGTTGGAAGCATGGCCTCTTGTGTGCACAGAGATGAATAATCTCACTGACAGAGACAGACGTGGATAAAATTCTGGCAAAAGTCATCCTGAAGAAAGTGGGACACACAGGAGGTTTTGTCATAGGGAGATTATTTTCAGAGAAAAAGAGTAGAGAGATATATATATATATAGCATAATGCAAATAATGCATGAATCCCATTTCTGTCAATGTATACAAATCCTTCCACAGGCTTGAGTAGGGTTAATAATACGTATGCAAGCCTTTCAGTCAGTTAGCAGCAGTACATGGAGTAAAGTGCTAGCTCATACTAGGGGAGTGGCATTGTAACTGAAGAGTCTAAGTTTCCCAGTTACACAGCTAAAAATTCAGAGACTGAAGTTAGAAGTGCATCCCTGTGTCCCATATGTACACACTGCTGTAATTTTAAGTATGTGTTTATGTATTACTTCCTTAATACTCTGTTCAATAGTGAAACAATTATGTATTTACTTGATAATGGCATATGATTTATTGAGAGCATGTGACTGCCATTTCTTCATGCTTACAGTTATTTCATTGTTACTGTAGTGACATACGTATTTTTCAGTTGCTGTTGAAACTTTTGCTATTGCAAATTCTCTTTTCACTAAGGTACGTACTTTAGCCATTTGGAGCTAAGGGCATTTGCCTTCCTTGCAGGTGCCAAAGACCCTTGGGTCCCATATACATAAATTCAAATCTTTAAAAAAAGGAAAAGCATGTCAGAAGTGTTTTCTTAAAAGAGCCTAACACAGAAAAAAGTGACACACACCTTGCCTCTCTCTGCTCCATTGCAAAGCTTTTCTGTAGAAGCAAATGTAGCATAAAGCAGCTCGACTTTGTGCCTTGTTAAAGACTGACTGTACCTACTCCTGCTGCAGGTTCTGCAGCCCTCCCAACAGCTCCACAGCTCCCTTTGGGCAGCAACATCCTGATACATCTTGGCACTCGGGTACAAAGGACTGCAAATGGGAACAGATAAAAGTGATGAATTCTAAGACATTCAGCAGTGAGCAGTGTATTGCCAGGTTGTGGTAATGATACAAATGGACCTTCAAATTAATTTCAGCTTTTTGTGCAAGATGAACAATGAAAGTGACACAGTTTTCTGAAAATGAGCCTTTCTTGTTTTGAATGTGACCTTAAAGGAAATTTCCTGTGGTTATTTCTTTCCCTTCATGACACATTAAAAAAAAAATAGATCTGAAGAACAGTCATATTTCCAGAAAAAAAAAAAAAAAGTTTTTCATTGTAAGGGAATCCAGTTTTAGATTTTCCTTGTCAGCACCAGATGAAGCCTGGATCTGCCTGCAGAATACACAGAAGGAAGAAGACATTCTGCAAAGTTCACAACCTGCCGATATTCTTCATGCATAGACTTTTTTTTTTCCCATTTCACATCAATAAAAAGCACACTGGGAAGTTTGAATGGCCTATGAAGATTCCTTTCAGATAGAGCTAGGCTACAGTTTTCAAAAATCTAAAGATTAAATATTGAAATAACATCTCAGCTGTCTTCAGTTTTGCAGGATGTTGATATGGATAAACAGCATGACAAAGTGAGAAATGAGTTCAAAACAGACATGATTCCTGCCAGCAGGATTGCAAAGGCTGCTTACAGTAGGATAGCTAAACAGAAAGAAGCTAGAAATAACTTAACCAGTTGCCTATCAGACCTAGGAAACTCATGTAAGTCTGATAGGACTGCTGTCAGCATTGTTATGCTTGGGGAACTTAATGGCAGCTTTGTGCCTATGAGTGATTACTGTACAAAAAATTCAGACTGCTGTTCACTCTCACTTGGCTCTGACGTGATAAACCATGGGCAGAATATGAACAGGGATTAGCCTTCAAGTGAAAACAGAATGAAGACAAAAATCTGTCACCTTAGGATGACAATAACCAATAACCAAGAACTGGCCAAATGAGACATCCTTTGCTGCTACAACAGTCCCTTGGATCCCTACAAATATCTTACATGACACAAATAGACACTTATGGGTGGCCTCACCAGAAAACGAGGGGTGGAATCAATACGTAATGCGGTAGACACAACTGCTAAAATGAGCAAGCTTCTCAACAAGAATAATTTCTTTTGAGCTGAGATTGAGTCCCTTAGGTAGCTAGGAGCTTAGGGGAGCCTGTGGCAGTCCTGCTAAACTACATTTCTTTTCCTCTGTTCTAGCCTGATTCCCTGGCTTTCTAGAGCATGTCTTACTGAGGGGTAGGAGCAGCAAAACTTGAGACTGAATTATATATTTGGTGGGTTGCCAAGGTAGAGAGTCATGCATTACTCATACAGAGTTATACTTTCTGAGAGATGCACATATTTAAATATTCTTATTTTTTCCTCTCTCTCTGTTCCCTTAAGGCATTTGAGAACATCATCTTCTTACAGTATTGGTACTGGTAACCTTGCCTCAATTCCTATCATGTGTTTACAAGACCCATTGGGATTTTAAAAGTTTCAACTTCTGTTTCAAAGGTAGCTTAATATTTCACATCTTTAGGTGTTAAACATAATTAATTACTGTGGATAAATCCCATTCAATCATAAGCAGTTCATTTTTTTTTTTCATTTTCACTAGGCTTTAAAGTGACTCATGATTAACCAGTGACAAAAACAATATACCATGAATTCTCAGCAAATAAACAGAAAATCTTGAACTTAAGTTCTAAACCAGTCTGATTTTCAATTCAAAGCAGATGGTAAGGAAAGATATGGAGTCCAGCGAGTCTTATAGTATGTCAAATATCTCCATGACAGTAAATGCTGCACCTTACAGAAATAGTCTTTTAACACAAATACATGTTGCCTAAAAGCTCATAGATTGTTTCCCAGCAAACCTCTTCAACCTTAGATCCTTGATCCACAATAATATCACTATTGTGAGCAAAAGCTACTGCCCAAGGGATGCTCCAGGAGTGGCCACTTCAAGTTTCAATAAGATGTAAAGAAAAGGGAATTGTGGAAGGCTGTACATTTTTGACAAGAAGGTCAAGTGGCTGTTGTGCCATCAGCAGGATGTCAACACCAGCAGATCGATGCCATTTCTCACACTCACGCAGTGGTCGCGCCAGCAGCGGAGAGCAAAGTTCAGGTTGTTTCTGCCAGGCTGCCACTATGGCAGATCTCTGTGACAGCTGGGAGGTCAGACCAGAGTTTCTCAGTAATTTATTTACAAAATAGAGGAACACCCCAGCTGTCTAGTTAGCTCATTCGTACGCCTACCTTGTTCGCTTTTTCTGAAGCCAACATCTCAGAGCAATCTCTAAGGAACATAGACAGGAGATGGCTTGGTCTCTCTTTCTTGCTCTTTTCCCTTTTCTCTGCCTACCAGGCCACAGTTATCTTGTCCCTTTATTTCCAGTTTTTAGGGTTTGAGTTCTTTCATATTGCTCCACTTCTTACTATTCCCCAAACAAACTGGGCTATAGTTCCCCTTCCCATTAAGCTATTGGATATATTTAAAGCAAATAAACAATCTGTCTCTACCTAATTTTGTTCAGGGCAAGAAATATTAACATACTATCCTCAAAGAGACAATTTTTATAAATTTAAACCCTAGTGAAAACAAAAATTCCCATAAGGCCTGATTATGTAATTTCCATGGTTTGGATGAATTTATGACCCAATGAAAAGACACAGATGTTATTCCTGTCTTCTTTTTACCATCAACTGCAGTTGTGACCTAACTCTTGTTCTTGGGGTGGTTTTTTTTTTTGTTTGCTCACTTTTTTACTGTGAGTAATCATGCCCATCAATTCACAAGTGTAGTCAAGACTAAATAGCACTGGAGAGCACAATCCCTGGTTAGTGTTGATAGCTTCTTTAAGAAAGAAACCTACTGTCAACTAAAACAGACTCACACAATTGAGAGTGCCCCATTTCTGTTGCTACAGTGCTTTTTTAGAGTGCAGCTACATGGGCTATCTTGTATTTCACTGTCTTGAGTTATCTACAGGAGTATTTACCACCTTTCTCCTGCACATGAAGAGCTGGGATGCTGTGGGCAGTGTCATACCTCTTCTTTCTCAGGAGTTTTAGCTGTGAAATTCCTGGAGCTGCAAGCCACAGGGATTGCTGCTGAGGACAATCTGAGAAGCACAAAACATGGACTGGGGTTCAATAAGTAGCAATGACATGAACAAAAAAAGGCACAGTAAAAGTCCCCATAATGTCGGAAGAACATTCGGCTTGCAAAATCAAAAGCGAGAAGTTTTAGAAGTTAAGTGAGATGATGCAGAACTTTTCATCCCTTGTGCATTTGCACTGTGATGTAGCCTTAATTAAATTATCATATTTTATTGTTTCCTGTCTCATTCAGTGAACAAGGAGTTATTCAATCTGTATGTAACATTGCTATTCATGGTACAGCCTCTGATCTTATTCTCCACACATCAGTTAAGTCTAGACTGACTAGAAAAATTATTAATTTCTGTATGGATGCCTCTTGCAGTTTGAACAGGCTGTTTAAAATGTATCACAATCATCAATATTGTGTTCGTGAGAGAAGGCAACATATCCATTTACAGATAGGTAAAGGAGCCATAAAGAAATTGAAACTCATACTCAATGTGCCTGTTAATATTTAGTGCCCAGCTACACCTTGCTTTACCAGCTTATGTAATACTAATTTATTCAAATCATAGCTTCAAATTATTTCCTCTACTTGTATTAGAAACTTTATTTCTTCATAGCTTACAAACATGTATTTTTGGAGTGTTAGAATTCCGTTAGAAATATATTTCTTGTGCATAATTTTCCAGATAAAAGAACTGTGAGAATATAATCAGAACGATTATCACATGGCAGCCTACCGACACCTGCCTGGGTCATCAGCAGGGTTGGACACATTGGATGTGCCTCACAGACCTGTGCCTCTTGAGCCAAAAGAGTACTTTATGAGAACAGGAAGTTCTCCTCTGTACACGCCTACATTAGAGGGAGCTGGCAGAATTCACCATGGGGGCTTTCCACCTGTATTTGTTAATGGTAGCAGGGTGGTGCTCTCATGAAAATATACAAAGTGCTTTATAAATATGAACTAGTTTGTCTCATGAAACTAAGCAGTATGAATCACTCCATTCCATAGTCAAGGAACTAAAACACAGAGATGACTTTTAAACCCCCCAAATTATTGAAAGTGCCCTTTAAGTTTGCAAGCCCACTCTTAATTTTTTCCAGAACCCTTAACTTTTTTATTTCCCCCACCCCATTCTTTCTAGGTATAAAAGACATTTCCACTGAAGTCAGCTATGCTTGTGAGCTGTCAGCACTTCCACTTAATCTGGTCTCAGAGATGTCCCTTAGGGCTCTTGAAAAATTGAGGGGTACATAATCAGAAACCACTTATGCTACAGGTGTCACATACGAACTCCATGGCCAAGGGTGGGAAAGAAACCGCTTCTCTGGTGTGACCTTTGTCTGCTTGGGTCATGAGGCTCTATCTTTTTTTTCTACAAATTTTTGCCGCAGCCATAGATATTTGTTCTATCTGCTACACCAGTCAGTGACGATAGGAATCTAGCTTGGATGCTCTGAGAATAATTTGAAACTTCTGGTCTGGGAGCACTTCTGAACACTAGTGTTCACTGGACACTAACTGGAGGAGAGATGCACCTGTACCTGCACCCACTGTCTACTGTGGCTTCCTTTTACAAGACAAAAGTGAGCCACAGCATATCCCAACCAGGGTCCCTGTCTTGACAAGAGAATCCCACCCTCTCCCTCTCAGTCTAGGCAGGGCCAGCATTAGCCCTGGCAGAAATCTATGGAGAATATGGAGAACCCACAAACTCCAGACTCCTCACAGACAGGTTAGGGTACCTGACGTTAGGCTCCAGCAAGATGCTGCCTTTTATCCTAGTAGAACCTGGGTGGGGTTGGATATATACAGGTAGAACTGGCCCGACATAGACCTACTACGAACATACCAGGGATGCTGGAAACAAAAGTAGGAAGAATTGCGAAGGAAGACTATTGGCTCCTTTCTCAAGCCTCACTATAATTTTACTACCATTTAATACCATATAAACTAATATCAAGCAATACAATAAAATTACAATAGAAGTAAATACTGTGGGAATAATGTCTTCTTTCCTCCAAAAGCCAGTGTAGATTGGATGAGACCTCTGAAACCTTTCAGAGGGGGAGGTGTAAAAGGCACATTTGCATAAGCATACATAGGGAGACACAAATTAATTCTTCAGTTCACTCGTGGGGGATTTATATCCCTCTGGCACTGCAAGAATTTTCATCAACTCATTTCAAACATATTTCTTCATGTTCTTTAGTGTGTGGTCTCAGCTGCTGATTCTCACTTGGATATTACTAAATAGCGAAAGCTGCCAGAAGCTGCCAGACAGTGCTATAACACTTTTTGCCACCCAGAGTCTGTAAAAGGGAACAATTCGTGGTTTTGAAGATCCTCAAAGAGAAGGGCAGCTGTGAATCTCTACTCACCACCAGCCAGCACCTGGTCATATTGCAGTCTTCATGGTCAAGCCAGAGTCTCCTCTGGCCTGGTAAGGGCTCTCTGGCTCCTGACATCTCCCAAAGGACTCTCAGGTGATTTCTTTTATCAGACACATTCTCCTTGCTAGCAGTAGCAGGCTGTCCTGAAGAAGTTGATATTTCTTCTTACAGTTTCTCCCTCCCACCTCCCCCCGCCGCCCAGCTTTTAGACCAGGTGAATCTTCCCTATTTACAGATATCTCACATTCCACTTTTGACCAAAGCTTAAATTGACTTGGATTGAATACCACTTTGGTATGGATAGGACCTTTTACTTTAAAAATACAATAATATCTTTGATATAACTTTTAAGTTCTGACTTCGAAAAGGATGTAAGATTGATCTTCGTGATATTTTAAAAAGAACAGCGACAAATCGAGGTTGAAAGTTCTCTTTAAGCATTAGTTATGTATTTTAAATAAATCATATTAAAGCTGAAAAACTTTCTTAGTGGGCACGTTTGAGGCAGAATTCTCACTCCTCTTAAACACTGATGGACCTCAAAGGACATATGGGAAAAAGGACAGAACAAAATAAAAAATTAGAAATTTAACATTGAAGATCTTCTGAGAACTTCCAGTGAAAAAAATCAGGTAATATAGTTACCAAAGAGAGAGAGAAATACTATCTTCCTGTATGAATACTTGAATGAAGCTTGAATAAAATAAAATAATTCATTAAAATAAGTTAATAAAATGCATACTCAACTCACTCCCTCCACCAGCCAACATTCATCATGGCTCTTCCCATTCATCTCTGCACACAGCAGGAGCAATTGAACAGAGAAAAAAAACAGCAGCAAAAATAAGCAACCTTGGCACTTGGCACTGTTTTTTAAGCACCCAGTGCCTGAAGAAATTGGCTAAAACACTACCAAAGAATTGCATTTTTATTTTCATTTCTATGTGAAAAGAAATGGACAGGCTGTTGTAGCTTCAAACGTTAGTTGTTTGTCTTGGTATGTGATGGCTAATGTACTCCAGAAGGTAAGACAGTCTGCATAAACACAGAAGCAGTGGAATTAAATATGAACTCACTGAAACTTTAACCTTCTTGAATATTTATTGATTTGTTTGTCTCAAGAGAGTTGCCTGAATTCCTTATTTCACCTAGATAGTTTAATTGTTTTCTTCAGTTTCACAGAACCTAGGTAAAACCATCGTCCTTTATTGGTGAACTGTTTAGGATATTCTTTATTTATTAGGGGCAAGAGTCAGGACCCTTCTTGCAATTATTTTTCCCAGTTAAAGCACTTTAGCTTGTTTGTTATTGTCTAGGACAGGACTCTTTCTGTCTAAATGAATACTGATTTGGAGAATCAGACATTTTGCTCACCTTGCAAGCAAGAGATACTCTCAACAGTGCAACCTGAATGTGAATTTTCCCATAGCTACAGAGAACACCGTTGTTTGTGTTGTGCCCTATGTTGTTTTTTTTTTCTCCTTGCTGTTCCTGCCTGCAGTCCTTAGCATCTTCAGGCTTGTGCTTCTGAGCAGGAGGACCTGTGGATGTAGACTTTCGAGACCTCCTCAGCAGAGCAGCCCTCTAGAAAAGCTGGCAGGGATCTTTGTGTCACCGCCAGAGTTTCTCAAAGCTGAGATGTTTACAACACATTTCTGTTTTAACAGACTGTAGGCTTTCCCTGTAGCTCTGGAGGGTTTCCAGTTTCCTTTGATACATATGTCATTTTGCTGGATCGAAACCCTTGACTCTT
>NW_010125481.1:9058-18219 GCF_000699245.1 Pterocles gutturalis
TTCCCAAGAAGTTCACGTACTTACTAGCCTGAATTAAATTCAGGTCTTTGAACTGAAAATATGCCTTTTTCAAGTTATCTCAGACCATGCCCCTCACCCTTCTGTAATAGGAGGCAGTGGAGTCTGTCCTTATCATTGTTACAACAACTGCACGAAGATCTGGGAAATGCCATACAAAAGCTACCTGGAACCTTGTGTTACAATGACCAGGCTGATGAATGAGCAGGATCATTCTCTTCTCTTCCCTCCCATCCCCAGCCTCATTACCATTAGGACTCTTGGTTTTGGCTGAGGTTTTTAGATCATTTTCCCCTTTTCCTCGTGTCCTCTGCCTACTTCCTTCTGCAACACTCTTCCATTAGAAATTAAAAAAAAATATTTCTTTTTTTCTTTTAATTAGAAAGTACTGAACAAGGCCAGCTCCAGTTCTTGCCAGGCATCAGTCTGATGATTTGTACCGACAATTTATCATCTGACTCACTTGCCAGCAGGGACAAGAGTCCCTGAAACTGACCTCTCCACAGCAGGCTGAATTTCATTGTGTTATTTTTCCAGTAAAGGTTTGCTTTTTAAGAGGAGAAGAAAGGGTTAGAAATAGGTTAGACACATCTCAAGCCTTCAAGGATTATTTTTACAAATTTAGCTATTTCTGTAATCCTCTCTAGCAAATAGCATTTGTAATTCTTTGTATTCTGCATATTTTAACTAGTATGAGTTCCTGACTTCAAAATTATTTAATCACGTTTTATCACCATAAGTGCTAATATTAATATCACTTTTAATTAAGGACAGAATATCTGAAATATTCTCACACTAAGACCTTAGGAACTCTCAATGAAAAATTTTGTTTAGCATACAAGATTTGAATGTATCTCTTTTCTAAATCTTCTAGGTCTGAAAAACTGGCCTAGGAGACTCAGATGAAAATATTTTCTCTAATAATTTCTATCACATCCTTCTCACATAGAAACAGTTACCCTCCTGATGTTCAGTCATTTTTGTCCCATACCCTCAGTAGAAGCAGAGAAATTTGCAGAAAGAAAATAGCTAGAAGGAACAAAAATTGATCAGATTTTTTTTCCAGTGCATTAAAGCACTTGCTTGGTGTTCAGCCAGACCAAGCGGATAGCAACATAAGTATGTTCTTGTTTACAGAAGTAAGAGGTGATTCACTCATCTTAGTATAGTAAGTCTTAGCTGGTGAACAGAGGGACCCAGTTCTTCAACTCAGGTGAAGATATGCCAGAGAACTGAACCAGGAATACGGTACAGGTTTCCACAGAGACGTCGTAAGATACATGAACTGTGCTTATACTTTTTTCTTCCCAATGTCCAACAAAAAGTGGGATACGGGGGAAATCTCAAAAAAAATAGGAATGACAAAATATATGAGCAAAAGCTTGAAATATGATTTGGTCCTTAAAGCTTTCATTTGCCTTTACAGAGCAAGTTGCCTCCTCACTGTATTTTTCCCAGGAGGGATTGCTTATATTTATAAAGTGAAGATTATACTATCTCCTGGGAAACACAATCTGAATTCATTCTTATGAAATAAAAGCAGCCATAAGGAGATACTTTTTTCTATTCTTTTTCTCAGTCAAAGGAAAATTGAAATTAATGGAATTTTTATATTAGTTCTAACATAACTTAAAACCTCATATACAGACTGCTATCACATGTAGCATTAGAATGTTCGCAGAATTAACCATGGAGAGGAAATTAGATAATAATAAATAATTTTGCCTGCAAGCACTATTGAAGATTAAACCCATAAAATTTCTTTGTCATTAACTTCCTGTCACTGGCATGCACAAAAGTGCTCATAACTGCTCAGGACCATAGCTTGATGCCAGTTGGCTCAGCTAGCCCATAGTAAGCCCTCATGTCACACAAGCTTAGATGTCTGCCATGTGTGTACCCTATTATATTTGGTAGAACATTAACGTACTGATGTAAAATGGAACTGCAGTTTTTGTCTACATACAGCATCTGTGTGCTGCAACAGATAACTACCTTCAGTACTTTTCATATACAGCCATGGGACACTGGCATATGCTCAGCAAGTGTTCCATTATGCTACTGTCATGCGGTATGTGTTCCTTCCACTGCTAAAGCAATCTGGAAGTATATTTACCTAGCTCTAGGCTCTGACTGTCCCTTTTATCACAGAGAAGAACACACTACTATCGGTCCTCTGCCCTTGGCAACATCACATTTTTATGCAAAAAGTACTGACGTGATGTTGGAGATCAATCCTTTCCAAAACCTGCTTGCAGTGACACAGAAGTGACCATAAGGCATCCACAGTCAGTATCCTGACAGGAACAGCTACACCAGAAATATCCACCATGGAAGCACTTAACTTCAGAAACTGGAGCTAGCTAAAGTTGAAGATGCTAGTCAGAAGGATATTAGAAACAAGTAGTTAAATGAGTAAAATACCCAGAAGGAATGTTGTTTTACGTTGAGTTTTACAATAACTATATTCCAGCTATTAAAAAAGACCACTGCAGAAGTGATTCTCTTACCCTGGTCTCCTACATCAGTGTGGTTAAAAAGATGAATCAGTGAGACTTACTAGAGGGAAAAAAAAGCAATGCCCGAACAGGGAAAATAAAGTAATTCATATGTCTCACGACTTGGCTGACCAAAACACTTTGAAGACCAGCTTATTGTACCTGAAAAAAAGAATACGAAAGGCAGTGGGAAGAGCTCTACCAAAAAGAAGATAGGGTGATAGATGACTAGTTTGAAGAAAAAGCAAGCTGAAGGTAAAGCAACAGCAATACAGGGAAAGTGGTTTGTGTCCGTGCTAAAGTCTGACTAGGCTTTTTTTAGCAGAAGCCTGAAGAAACTACGATATATGATTGCTGAACTAATTGCTGTGTGTGATGAATCAGTTCAGCTAACCTTGGTGCTGGACGAACAGAGTGTGACAAATTTGACACCAATCTTTAAAAAGGGGCCCAGGAGGAATCTTAAAATTACAGACCAGTAACTTTGATGTTGCTGCTGGGCAAAATGACAGAAGCCAAAGCAGAGAACATAATCAGGGGACACACGAACACACACTGTAAAGAGGAAAGAGACAGGGTGTTCCTTACAGAGGAGAGGGATGTCTGCCCATTTATGCCAGCTCTGTCCCTCAGTGTATATTTATGTTGTTTTTACATACTCCATTCTATATCCTACTGTTGGTAAAATTTATCTGTTGCTGGTCCTTGACTGTAACTAATGTCACTCACGTTTTGGCAGTCCTGATGGGCTATTCACATTTTTCTGCTTCCCCTTAGGTGTACATGACACAAATCCCAGGTGATCAATCCATTGTTTTCCCTCTGCTCCAATAAAATAAATACATTCTCTCACTCCCAAGAGACTACAGTTGCGTGTTTTTCATTCCAGTAGTTCTAAAATTGTCTATGTTTTTCAGCCAAGGAAGAAACAATTCTTTGTGAGTTTAAAATGCTCCATCTAGCTAATTTAAGAACATGAGGTGTTCTGTGGCATTTTTCAGTTGTCGTTAGAAGCAGCCATTGACAACTGCAAACTTATTTTAAGATAAGAAATTTATGCCTCTATAAACAATGACATTCAAAATTATGGTTTAGACACATTGGAGAGAAATAGCAAAGTAGGGGAGGGCAATCATATACTTGCGTTAGTCAAAAAAAAACCCACTAAAAAACCCCAATAAATTATGAAAGTTATCTTAGGTGATTTTTTTGTTGTCTATAAAATTGCCCTGAAGGTGAAATCCTGTCTTAAAAAAAAAAAAAAAAAAAAAAAAAAAAAAAAGAAGAAGACATTTGAGAAGCTTTGTTTTTAGAAGTTTAACATTTTAAAATACCAGTCTTCTTATGAAAAACATTCTGACAGGTTTTTTCTCCTAAATAAAAATGCTTTGTCTTGGCATTGTTGAGCAATTTTAATCAAGTTTGGAATTGTTATGGTGTTTTTCCTCCATCCATCTTGTGAAAATACTAACACCATCCCAAATAAAAATTTACATAGAGATTTCCTGAGTCACTTCCCACTTGTTTTTCACATCCTTTATTCCTGTGATCTCAACGTTAAAGTAATCAGCTTATTTTTTATAATATTTATGTAAATACATTTAGCATTGCTGTGGCTTAATTCTTTATTCAGTTGTTGAATGGTATCCATTACTATCTCTGTGAATCTTGAAATGAAAAGATTTTGAAAAGCTAAACAGGTGGTGAGATACTGTAACTCCTTTATTCTATTTGAATTCATCTAAATATCCCAAGCCCTGGTTTATATTCTGTATAAGAAATTAGCATGATTCACTTCTTATAACTTCAAGAAAATATAATCTCACAACACAGCATTTCTATTCATAACGTACAGGATGTACGTACCAAAACTGCTAGAGAGAGTAAAAATTATGTAGGAAAGGAATAGAATAAAAAACCCCCTTTATTATCTGTCTTCCTTCTGAGATGGTTTCCAGAATTTTATATTTTGAAGAATTCTGCTTATATCCTTCAGTAATCTTGCAAGTCTGGATTGTTTGTAATGGAAAGCACATTAGATCCCATAGTCTAGAAAGAAGGGAAGTTCACTACAAATGACTGCATGGAATTAAATTTATCTGCTATAGAGGGACAGAGAGTGTAGCAATCCCTTCTGAGGTCCAAATCAGTGGCAAGTAATATCAAACTTGATACCTGAATATCACATTGTGACAGCAGGAAAAAGAAGGATACAGATTCAGTAATGTACCAAATTAAATGTGACCTCTCATCTCACAATCAACTCAGATTATCTAATTAATGTTGAGTATATTGAATAAGTCTTATTAAACCTAGGTAAGGAAGGACATTTTTAGCATTAGTAAGTATAATCCTTCCGCAAAGACAGGAACAGAGCCGCGCTGTGTACCAGCCCCCAGCTGGAGAATACCTCTGTTCCCAAAACCATCATGAGGCCAAAGATCTGCAGGCAAGCAACTAAGGGAGAGCAGGATGATGTTCAAGCACAGAAACACTGTGAAAAACTTATTGGTCTGGTATGTAAACCATAAGCGTATAAGGCTTGCACTTAATTGAAACTAGACAGAGGTATCAAGGCTAAAGTCTGATGATTTGTCTCAGTGGGTCAGGTAGATGATATATAACCAACACAAACTGGAAAACTGAAGGGCAGTTTGGAGCATCTTTTGGGGACAAGCTAAATAGGCCTCCACTCAGGAGCCTAAAAATCAATAAATGCCTTTCCTGAGTGATGTTACTTACACCTTGTTGAGCCTTCAAAAATTATTTTAACACTTGAGTCTTTCACTTAATTTACCTCTTACTGCAAAATCTTTATCAAAGATGTTGTGAGATGTAATGTCTTTTAGAACAGGAGTTTATGTATGGCAGGAGATGAACTTGACAAGAGTGTCTATGCTAGAGGTCTTGTTCTCAAACACTTTTCATTTTGAGAACTTCATTTATATGTGAACACAGCATGCTAAGTTCCCATTTGTGTAAATGATGAAGGAAATTCTTGTTTAAGAACGTTTCATACCAACCTTTCCCATGTGCAAATGATCAGAGAGGTTTCAAACCAATTAAAAATCAGTCTCAATAGTATTTTGTTTTAAAATATCACCAGGGAGCTTTTCACTCACTACTTTTAACTCTAGTTCCCCTGCATTCTCTGTCTCCCTGCCTTTCTCTCTTTTTAATAAACATTTTGATTGTCAAGATTGGCTTGGCCTGAAAAAATGCAAGTTTGCCCTGAGGACCAAGGCAAATTCTTCTGCAGAGTATAAAACATGTTGCCTGAACTGTTTTAGAGCTACAGATCATTAAATATAAATTACTCCATTTGAACATTTTCAAAGCCATTGCCATAAAGATTAGAGGTAGCTATCAGGCTTGTTTTTAACTTGGGAAACCACCATTAAAAAGAAGAAATAGAAATAACTGGAAGCAAATGAGGACTTGTTTATAGTGCATGAAAGATTAGTTGGATGCATATAACTTGCACTGGTCATTTGTATAACAGGCTAATAAACATTTTGTGTGCTTTTTTTTTTTTACTTGTGTTTTTATTTGTTTTTCTAGAGATAAAGGGAAAACAATAGAAGTTACTTTTTGGTGTACTTGAAGAAAAATCCATTTGTGTTGGCAAAGTCAATTGATGAGGAAGACTGGGAGGAGAGCATTCGCACTTCAAAAGTAAGTACCTCAGTCACAGCTTTATTCTGCCGTGTCATCATTAACTTGTGAAAATAACAGAAATGTTCATGCATATCATAAACCTTCCCATGGCCGTTCATCTACCCATGCCTGCCCCACTTGGATGAGTTCCCAACAAACTAATGGTATCCTTCTCCAAATAATTTTGGAGAACTGAATTGCCTCAGCCTTCCTTGGGACAGCTTTGACTAACGAGCATCACCTGCTTGGAAAAGCTTGGAAAAGCACCAAAAAAAGGCATCATTGCTTCCTTCATTTTCCTGTCAATCAAGGCATGGGTAACAACAGGTCAGGAATCTGCAGGGGGCACTGGTCCTCCCACTACCTCACTCTACAGCCTGAACTGGGCAGGTAGCTATGGGAGATACAATTTATCTGCCCAGCAGACCTACTGCCTGGACAGTACTGGGACAGAGAGCAAGATCCATGTGTTGGAGTAGAGGCAAGGAGGAAAATTCTTGCTTGGTTTGCAACTGCATTGTTTTCCAAGGAAGCAAATCTTTTCAGAAAGATGCAAATAGACACAGAGAGACAAATAAGGGGGTAAAATTCATCCCCACTTTTCTGCTTACCCTCAGATGGAAATTAAAGCTCAAATAGTTCATTTTGTTTCTTTACACATTTGAAGATAATAACCAAGCTGCAAATAGTGGGCTGGATGACAAAGACTTCTGACTCCCTAACTCTTTTTTCCCACAGTTTCACGTGAGCTCACTGCCTGTGAAGAGGCTGTTGTGAGAATGCTCCAGCCTTTTGTCTCTAAAAACCACCATTGATGTAGGCTCCCCAAAATAAAAACACTTATTTCCCAGTTTCCCCCTGCAGTGGCTCTACTACCCTCCTTCAAAGAATACTCTGGCAATGTCTAAAACAGACTTTCGCTGACTGCTTTTCTGGTGTGAACCTTCTTTCTCAATGAGGAAACAAAAAAACCAGAAAGATCTGAAGACTATTTTTATACTTAAACTCATAGTCCATGTACAATTAAAAGTCACAGCAATGCTACAAAGTCTCTAGTTTGCCTTCTCCTGAGCAGGAGAGAGGACGTTTGTATTTGTTGCCTTATCTAGCTGACTTGGTTATTTGTTAGGGGGAGGAGAGGTGTCTTTAAGTTCGTGCTCCAATATGAAATAAGAAGCAAATCCCCTTACTTCAGAAAACGTAGACAGATAGACAGACAGGAAAAATTTCGTCACTATCTACGCAAGGAAGTATTTTCTGATAACTATGGGATTTAAGGCTCTAAACAGCAACATTTGTTGACATTAGAAGATGCACACAGCTGTCCAGCTTTGCCTTGTTCTCTCCCTATCTGCACTGGTAACAAGACTTCAGATATTCAGTTTCCTGAAGTTCTGGTTGAGCATCTCTCACACAGAAAAAGTAGTCACCAATGCACTTAGGTTTCTTTACAGCTTGGCCTTATCCATCAGAGAAAGCTCTTCTAAGCTCAAGCCAAATTAACACTTATCTCTTTTTTTTCTTCTCTGTCTGCTGCCCGCCTTTACCTCCTCCTCTCTGTCTAAACAATGTGTGAGCAATATGAAAAAAGGTGGCTCTACCATCTTTTGTTTCTAATATGATATTGTTTCCCTATGTGAATTTCCTTCTTCAAAATGAAAGGCTTGACAATGCAAGTGACCAACATCTGAATGGGGTTTTTCCCCTCAAAATTTTATAAGCGTGTGGAAGGGATTCACTGTGATGGGATTGAATTAGTTCTTGGCCTGTGGTTTTTCTACTTTCGTAAAATGAACACCCAAAAAAGTGACAAGTTATTGTAGGAGAGTCAACTTATGTATGAGACTCATATTTGATTCTCATAAAAGTGGATTCATTTTTTAAAGAATATTTTAAATAGAGCTCTGTGCTAATAGCTAAGCAATATATATTGCAAAATTGGGAAAAAAAAAAAGTCTTTTTTTAAAAAAAAAGTTCATATAAAATGTTAATTGCAGTGCTGAGCATTCAGAAAAGAAAGTACACCACCTACCAAGGTCCAATGAGCCCACACATTCATGCAGCTTTCCTTGCTCATGGATGCTCTTTGGACCTCTCTTGAACACTTACGGAAGGGAAATACAAGCAAGCTGAGATGCATTCTTCAGCCCACACAACATACTGAAAATCTCAGGGCTGAAAAGAAGGTTTCTACAGAGAGACAATGTGGTGATTACTGCCTTTGGAGAAGAACATGTGGGCTTACATGATGTGAAAAAGGAGGAACTGCCAGCAGGGTAATGAGTATCAGCTTTGAAGACACTCCACAGGGTAAAACAAAGTAAGGAGTGACACAAATAGTAAGGAGGTCATGAGAGGTGGTGAGAGGTGAAGTACAAAACTAGTCACAAACAAACAGACATAGGAGGAATGGTATCATTAAGCCCAGCATTTGGCCAGAAGCCAAAGGGGAAATCCAAACATGTTGGGATAGAAACCCACATCTATGTGGGGAAAACATACAGTATGCAAAACAGAGCACAAAACCTGTTAATGGACAAAATATTTTTGCAAGTTTATGCTTTTTTTCTAGCTGTACGCAGCCAGCTTACTTTATGAAAGAGAATTCGCAGTTTACACTACAGCTCTAGGATAGCGATTAGCAGAAAACTGTTATTTCACATGACACTTTTTATTAATGATTATAGTATTCATTTAATGACCAGTCTTCTATTTTTTCCCACATTCCTATGACAGCAATTATCACATTGTTTTAGGCATTGTGATTGGGGATGTTAATTTTAAAGGGTGTAATTTCCTTCTGATTACTATATTGTGTCACATGAATGACCATACTTCATCATGGTGTATAGTATGGTGGCAAGAGAGAGCAGCTACTGCCTTGCCTGAGGCTTGGTGGAGGGGAAGGAAAGTAAATGTTAACATGAAGGAAAGCTGCTCTGTAAAGACAGTCCCTTGCTTGGAATACAGATGGTCACTGTGTAGGGA
>NW_010125481.1:18250-36288 GCF_000699245.1 Pterocles gutturalis
ACTGAAAAGAGTGTGGAATTACATATCTTCATAAAGATTGTTTTTTTAAAACCTCAAAAAGGATTTAAATCCTCCAGAAAATGTCTGTTGCTAAAGTTGCCTATGGTACAGAAGTAACTAGGGTAATACATGTTTATTTACATAAAATAACAGAGGCAATATTGCATGACTACTGTGCACCATTACAGCATTATGTGAGGCATGTGAGTTACTCTTATATGTGGCCTTTTTCCTGTTTCCTATCATAAATTGTAAAACAACCTAGGCTAACAAGAACTATATTGCATTATATTCTCCTATATTTTGTAGGCTATATTACAGATGGCTGCACTATATACTCCATTATCCTAAAATGCAAAGTACAAAAGCTGAGAGGTTTCTGAAATAGCTCTTTGCTTGTACAATCCAGTCTCTTTAGTAAAATTCTTTCAGATTTATGCCAGTCATTGTATGCAGAATTTTTTCTCATGATATCTACTCCAGCAGAGAATGAGAAAGAAAGAGCAGCTTTGGACTCCTGTCAATTTTATCTCTTCCAGCTGTATACTGAAACAGTAAAAAATACTCAAAGTACCATAATTATTATGTGGCCTTGGGAAACACAACATATTTACCCCTTCCATTCAAGTAGTGGAACAGTAATTTCAGTAATGATGCACTTCCTTTGTTAATGGTACTGGACCAGTCTGCCACAACAATGTCACCTGATCTTCTCAGTCCAGCATGGCACCCAATATCTCAGGCCATTATGTACATATGACTTTCAGTAAATTACTTCAGCACTATACCAAAGTGAACGAAATACTTTGGAACTTTGTGCTTTCCAAAAAAAAAAAAAAAAAAAAAGGAACCACAAACAAAGAAAACCCCATCCTTTTCACCAAACCTAACCCTTCAGGCTGGTAATACTGATGAGCTATTGGTTAAGAATGTGTATGATGAAAGATTAAATTGCAGTGCAGGTCACAGACAAAGCTGCTAAATGATTTGAAACATTAAGAGGTAATGAAGTAATACACTGAAGAGTAAAAGAATATACAGGGCTAAAGAATTTCATGCTTTGCTGTCCCTTTTTAGGGACCTTTTTAGCTGTTTGGCATGCAGCTGTGTATGTGGCTGCCTGCTACCTTTATATATGGCATATCATCATGCCTCCCCAAAAGGCCCTTCAGCAGGCAAAACTGCTGGTATGCATGTAAAGACAGCAAGAAGCACAAGGGCATCACTTGAGGGCCTTTAAAAACACAAGTACCACAAACACTTGACTTGCTCAGTGATTAGAATTAACCAAAAATCCTGTGGATGGAAACAAAGGAACCACCTATTTTTTGCTAGTTCAAGTTCAAGATGGAGATAAAATGAGATGCCTAAATGATGGATCCCCATAACCACCAGAACATACAGTAACAACAGGGAAACCTGGCAATGAGAAAAGAACTAGTCTTGCTGATTTCTTAAAATCTTTCAACTTCAAGTTGCCCACCATTCAGTTCAGGCAATGAGCAGTGGAGAAAGGTGATGGAGTAAAATAGTCTCGGAGAAAAATAGTATCAGAGAAAAGAGGTAGTAAAATATGAAAGATTCATTAAGTATCTTGAAAAGCATTGGCAATGGCTGTGCTGAAGGAAGTATATGAAACATAAATCCAAAATTCACTATTTGTTTTGTGAGGTACTGCCAAACCACTTTGAGATACAAGCAAAGCAGCTACTGCCAAACCACTCTGTAGAACTTCCTTTTCCTAATGTAATTGTGGGATGGGATATTTATCCCCATCTTAGTAAAGGCTGTTGAGTACAATTATGGTGTGTGTACTTTGAGGGTATTTTCTTAGCGCTGGAGCTTTCTAACAAAATAGTCTTGACCACTGCAGCACTATCACTTCTAAAGCTTGGCCAAATGGGTTTGCAACTAGTGTCAAACTATGTCCTTTGGCTTAGCATTTTATCTGCTTGATATTTTTAATGGAAAATTGAGGTTGCTGAAGTAGTTTTTTTTCTTTTATTCTTTTATACAAAAACATCTGTTTCTTAGAATTTAAAGGTCAGCACCTGGAAATGGCTGGGCACCTTGGATGGCATTTCTTTCAAGAATAAGAAACCCAAATTCATGCTCACATTTGAGGTCCTGTTACAACTAATAGAGATTGGGGGCTCAGTGAAAATGCTTAAATGTGGATGTCTAGTGCTCTTTGAGTTATCTTAGGATATCCAAAATACCCGCTCCATAGTCAATGGAGTCTAGCAAGCAATTTGGCTTTCTCTGAAGGATACACCTAGGACTGAGGTGTGTTGTTTAAACAAAGACACGAAGTGCCGTTTAAGAAGACCTAGGCTACCCCTCCTGTCCTTCGGTCAGCTATGCAGAAGGACTCTAGTCTTTCATTAGTCCAACCTCATATCTGACTATATGAATGTCCCAGAAACTCTATGATAACTCAAAAGGCACAAAGCACATCTGTCAGGGCAAATATCTTGAGTGAAAGACCTCCATTGACTATAGTGGAAGCTTAGATAGCTACCTTACATGTAGACCCCTAATACACAAAGACATGTTTTAGGGGTCATAGTCACAAATGGATTTCCCATCTTTTGTAGTTGTGGGTGGAAAAATCCTTAATTCACATAAGTACAAAATGCAGGCTCCTGAAGCACAGTACTGTTGGTGCGACCACATATTGCTCCAATTTGATTTCCTCTTGCTTTTGTTGTCTTAAAGACAAGAGCGTTTGTAAGTGGCATTCTCAGGACTATTTTTCAGTTAACCTTAAAAGTGGTCCTTTTTCATTGCCGACTTACTCAAACTAGAGATGTAAAGAAATGGCAGCACTGTTTGCCTGGTTTCCCTCAAACTTAGCCTTTAGATGATTTCTGGACTAGCTTTAACCAAAGTATGTGTTGAGGGTTTTTTTAACAAATCAGAAAAGGTGAGAGTTGTAGGGTTGGTACTCTTCTGCAGTAAAAAAAACCGTTCTTAGAAGAGCTATCAGTGTCCAAGCAACAGACATTTGTGTCCAAGCAACAGCCTCACTCTGTTCTTTGACCTCTTCCTCTTAAGTGACTGGAAATGTTCAAGCAATGACAAATAGGAGCATTGTAAATCCCCTGACAAATGCTGACATTGGTGGGGATGGAGCCAACAGTGTGAAGGTTAGGGAGCATATGAGACTAAACATACCTGAGGCAATAATGCTGGCTCTCACAGCACTAACATCAACCATGGCATTAACAAGACAGCTGCACAAAATGATCTTATATCCAGCAATAAATTATAACACAAATGCCTGAGGACAGGTTCTGTGAGCTTCTTGGTAATCCATTCTAGTGCAGGTTGTGAAGCACCTGCTGAAACTCAGAACCACTATCTGTGCACAAAGGCAGAGCTAAGGAGATCTATCAGCCTCTTTTCTAAGATGGTTGTTAGCAGAGGCTTCCTGTAAAGTGCCCCGGGAGCTATTAATACTTATCCAGAGCCTGTCACTGCAGCTTGTTGCAGTGAAGATCCACCTCACCTGCTGTCGCAGTGCTGAATACTATTCAGCAGAAAAGTCAAGGTTTCAAGCACATTACAGGGGTTTTGCTTTGAGGAGTTCTCAACCTTCCTGGCTAAAATTTGTTGCTTGAATAACAGGGAGACAAACAAGTTTTTAGCAATATGAATGATGTTGTATCAACGCTCAGTGTGCAGGTGTTTCATCTGTCACTATTCGAGTTTTGATGTTTATGCTACTTGTTCAAGCTAGTTGGGATCTACCTGGGAGAGGTGGGAGGTATCTGATTCTATTCCTAAAGGGCTGCCATTAATTATCAGTGGCAGATGAAGAGGTGAATTTTTGAGCTTCATTTGGAACACAGACCTCTTTAATGAGGGTTTTGGAAATTTGAACTGAGTCTAGTTTTACTAAGCAGGATGACAGGATACAAGCAGTTCTAAAGGCTTCCATAATACGTGGCCTGATACAAGTTTAGTCTTTTTCAAGACTTCCTCCGAGTTGCAATTTTGTTCACTTGAGAGCCAGGCACATTTTCTCTGACTTGATCTCATTAACGGAAATGAAGTAAAATAATGCTTGAAACATAGTGGGAGCATACATTGCTGTTTAAATTGCAGACCTACCAGAGCCTCAGAGCTAGAAATGACAGAGCAGAGAGAAGAAGCCATAAAGGTGTAGAAAGAGAAGTCAAGAAGAGGGACAGATTTTTGCTTATGGATAATAAACAGTTAAAAAAGGAAGGAAGAAATGCAAAATACGTTTAATTAAAACTGGTGTGAATACTATATATGTGGAAAGTAAAATAACATCAAATACAGAATTCATAGAGCAATAAGAATGAAAGCCTTCCTGTTTCCACTTTATCTTTTTTTTTTACATAACTCTTTTAGAAACTGTTCTTTTTTATTTACTCTTAGTGTACCATAGCTGTACATACTGAACAAAGCAATAGAGACCAGTCACATGCTTTTACCTATGCATGTGCTTTCTGCTTGGTTATAATGCCTTCTTATGGCATTGCTGTTCTTCAGCACCACTGACTTTTGTCTGAGAACAGTACCATAATCCTCCGCATAACTCTTCTACTCTTACAGTCACCAACACTGTCCTAGTCAGTAAACTTCAAATTGCAATTTAGGATGGTTTGGAAAAGACAAGCTGCTGCTCAGTTCTGTTTGATGTTGAGCTAATCATTCCAGGAGCACACAACCAAGGATTTAACAAATGGAGCACCATAAGACTGAGATGATGGTATAACAAACAGGTCCAGTACATAGAGTAGTCACAGGATACCAGTGACCTAAATCAGTTGCTCTGCTAGTCTCTCCCCCACCATAGGAAGACACAATATTGTTAGCAAGTGTTTAACTTCTTCTTGTAAACCCTTCTTTCCTTCTCCAACATTTTCACTATCTTTGTGTTTCTCTTATTTCTCTCAGGATGAAATTACTTTTACATGTGCTGCATTTCACAAACCTTGAGTTCTTCTCCCTCCATAACACATATTCAGGGAAGGAAAAAAATATCTAGTAACAGAGCTATTATTTGAGCAAAGTTCTTGTACAAACCAACCAAAAAAAAAAAAAAATTAAAAGCACAAGGTGTATCTTTGGAAAACCACCAACAGAACTGAATCCATTAAGAAACGGGCCTGGAATTAGCATAATTCATACAATACCTCTACATTTTTCTCTATATTTCCTCACATGAAGAGTGGCAAGCCCCAAGGAATTTAATGGTGTGTACTTCATATGCCTTCCATTAGTTATTTTTCCCTTCAGGTTGTGCTAAGTGGCTTTACTAAGAAAAGATTATAGTTACTGCATTTTTTACATTGCAGATAACGGTTCTGGTTGATTGATGTTGTTTAACATGATCAGCTGTTTGTGACAAGTTGAAGACATAATGGTTTAAACCATCATTTTTACGGTAATATATGTCAGCAGTTTGATACTAACACTTCTCATACCACAAGTGGCACAGTAAGTCACTTATTAACTGAGCACTAGTTTAAAAAGACACACTATGGTCAGTTTTTGGGTAAACAGAACACTTCCTAAAGTTTAAAGAGCCAGAGGAAAGGAAGAGTTGGCCTGTTTCCTGGTTATGCTACAGACTATTTCTTCCCCCAGAATTGACTTGACTGGTGAAAGGAAAAATATTAAGGTTATTCAGTAACGCAGAACATTGCACTCGGAGTCCTTGAGTCAATGGACACAGAAATATTTGGGCTTATATTCTAGCAATCTAGGTGAAGATGTTAAGAGAGCACCTCATTTTAAATCAGTTTAATTTGTATCTACATAATTATCCTTTTTTTTCTAATTCTTCCCAGCTAGTTGTCACATTGCAACTTGATAACATAATACAGAAGTCCAGTAGAGCAAAGGCAAGCGAGGAGATCTGTTCTTATCTTTATTCCTTAATTGTACATATTTACTTTCAGTAAAACCTTTGTTAAATTTCTGCACCACAATCCGACTTAGGCTTTCTCTAGTGCACTTGTTTAATGCTGACACTGAATTTTATTTAAAATCGAATGAACATTTTCCAAAAATCCAAACCAATTTCAACAAAGGAAAACATAAAACTATTGTCATATTTTTAATGCTTATTTTTGGTTTATTTTGGTGTTTTTTTGTTTTATTTTATTTTAAGTTTTCTGTTATCAAATGATGGGAGACAAAATACATCATGTGTTTTCATGACCAGATGCGTATCATATGTAAGGCTTACCAAACAGTTAAAATAAACAGCTTATGAATAAGCTACCCAAGCTGCCCAACGGATACCTAGAAATAAAAACACCTGCAGAATGCAAACTCTTACACGAACCATTTGCAAACAGAAAAAAGGGAATTCCACCACCCCCAGTTGTTAGAAGACAATACCATTTAATTTGGTATTGACAAGGCACACATAATTTAAGATACTCCTATTTATAAAAACTTAGGATGACTTATCATGCCATCAGTGAGTACATATTTTTATAGAAAGAGTACATGAAAATTCTTGTAGCAGTGCTCTTCTGATATATAAAACAATTCAGGCTTTTAGGGTGAAGTAGTGAGGGAGAAGTAGTGAGAAGTATCTTTTAAGGAAACAGATGGAACAATTTGGGAAGGTGGACAAGGTTTTCAGCACTCAGAAATCAGGTGAGGAGGATAACAAATTTCATTTACCCTAACAGAGACTTGCTTCTCCTTTATAGTGTCATTTTCCTGACGTACACTTTGGAATTTTTCTGCTCAACTTTAGCATCATAGAAATCTAAAACCAGAAATCAAGTTAGACCTCATAAAAGGGCTTTCAGGTTCTTATTTTCTACTGGTTAGAGCAGGTTCAAGCAAGTATGTGTCAATAGCAATGTGAAAAAAAAAAACAACTCTTTGAGTTAATGTGCATTTAATTCATATACAGGGACAAAAAGGGAAAAAAAAAAACTATATATACACAAAGGTTCTGAATTGCCACTTATTGTTATCTTTAAGTGACTAAAGAAGGTGTTTCAGGGAATAAAGACCTCTGTAAGCCATATTACTAAGAGTTGTTTCTTGTGATTTACATGCAGTGCTCTGTCACAAAAGGGTGCTGCTTACCTCGAGAAATCCCATGATTCAGAAAGGCAAAGTCATGACTTGGGGTATGGATTCCAGCATCCTTGTCTGCATGCATGTATTTTCACCCCACAAATAGATCAATAATGATTAATGGGCAACAAAAAAGAAGTAATTAGAACAAACAACAAAAACAGGGATGGTAATTCACTCTAATTGCAATAATTCTGCCTGCCTAGCAGAGAGGTGCAAGAGAAGTTTCTTCTTCTATGAAAGCATAAATCACTTTCTAAGTCTGCCTTGCTCAGCCTCTTTAGTGTCTTGCTCCCTTGAATCTTTCTAAAGGATCAAGGAACCTCCAAAACTTTTCATAAAATACCAAAGGCCATCCTGTGGGGAATTGTCATAGCAGGTTTTAGTTACAATCTAGTACCAGTTTGGTGAAATTTTTGTACCATTTCACTATTTTTACATCCTCCCATTTTTTTTAGTATATTTGCAAGTATTGAGTATAATGTAGTTCTTTATTTTGCTTGGAATAATTTTTGACCTGTCTACCGAAGAGTAGTTATGACACCTTCCAGTACAGGAAACAGGTCACAGTTTCCCATAGTACTGGTTCAGACATGCAAAAAAACCCTTCCATTGAATTGGCCTGCTGACACATCACCGGTTTTAACTTTTGTTGGCTGCAACCGGAATTAGAAGATCTCATGGGCAACGCATTGACCTTGTATGAGGATCATCATTTAGCTTTATGCTCGGTTCTGCAGTGTCAATAATCAACCAAGTCATGGTCTCACCTTGCACAATTCAGATAATGTATGACACCCATGTGATTTCCAGCTATCGTATTACTCATATTAGTATGAATGTATCATATGAATGAAAAAGGACTTCAGTCTTACTAAGTAGAAAGCTTAATATTCACATATTCACATAATAATAGCCACAAGTTATTCAACTAATGTCTTGACCCCATACAATTCCTTAAAGTTTAGCATGCAAGAGGTTGATCAGCAGAAATTGGGAGTCAAATCTAATTTTAAACCAGCACAATACCTCTGTTCTATTCGAAACAGACACTTCTCAGCTTGACCACTCAGTGAGGAACAGGACAGACAGAGAACTCAGGGGTTTTTTTACCTACATCCATTTTCCATAATCTTAGACTAATAACATGAATTGGGTAAAAATGTTACAAAACCTACAAAAGCATGAGTGTCCAAGTGAAAAGATTGAGAATGGCCCCGCATCTTGGGCTCTGTCTTCAGGAACAGCATGTGCAGGGATTCAAGTATTAGAATGAAAATTGGTTAAAAAGGGAAAATTGTATCCACATATTTCCTTTTAAAACTCAGATCACTAGGAGTGATCTTAGCTCTTCTAGCTCTTCCATGGCTTCTGATTTCATCCAGATGGCTGATGTCAGCCTTCTTGTGCAATAAAATCAGGTAGACTATTGTTCACCCACGTGATGTTTCTGCATTAGTTTTCAGGGTCGTTTGGATCTCCACCCACTGAACTTTGATAAGCTGCTTGCCTCTATGCACAAGCAATATAAAGCACATTCTTCCCAAATTGGTAGCGTTGATAGGTGTGGATGTCTTTAAAAAAAATCAAAGACAGTGGAGAATGAGGATCTAGTAAATCTCCAAGGTCATGAGATACCACAGCTTCACAATTTTCCTTCTGAGAGGCAATTAAAAAAAAAAAATCTTTCATTATATCTCAGAAAGCACAGAAAAAAGAATCTCTTCAAAAATTTATCTGAGAAATGTCTCTCAAATGGAGGACGTACCTTCTTGAGTTTTGCCTAATTCAGGTACTAGTTGTTGTCTTGTCTTTGTGTCTCCATCAGGTGATCTCACTTGCATTTGCAGTTGCCTATGCAGGATGATTACATTACTGTTAAGAAAGAAATTTTCACCTTCACTTCAAGAACAAATTACTCTGAATATAATACCTTTACAGTTTTACCATCAAATCATTTCATTCAGTTTCTGCAAGATCATTCAGGCTCCACAGATTTTGTTTAAAAAGGCTGACTTAAGAATGAATATGAAGATTTAAAAGTGAAATTTCCACTAAGAGCTCTAAAACTTCCTGTTTTCAAGTTAATGTTCTTAGGCATATGGCTGCTTTTTAAAGCAAATGCCATTTTTCCCAATACATTTGTCAGTGAACATAAAAAACAGAAGAGAGCAGAAAACGAACAGCTAAAGGACAAACCTGCCTCTTAATATTATTATGAAAATAATGCTTTTTAAAACTAGCTGAAAATATACACTAATGGCCCTAAAAACCATCAGCAGTGAAAGCTGATATGTAAAATCCCTCCCACTGAGTGTTGTTTTCTGGTCCTGAATAAGAAGTAAAAAAATCAAGTAAACACTATATTGGTCAACCATCACTCTTCAAATGATAGCCTTGGATTTGCAGGAAATCCACACAAATGGGTTCAAAACCCAGGAGACACTCTTCATGGTCCCTGACAACTCAGAAACATCCCCGATGGGGAAAGCATGCACTACATTAGGGAGACTTTCTAGCTAAAATATTTATATGGTGTTGCTGTGCCTTATTGTCAGGAGACAAAATGGTACACAGAAAGTTTTATATTATAATTTGTGAACAGTTATTTGACTTTTCAAGGTCAGCTCTGAGATCACTTTTGACCACTCGTACCTTCACAGGTAGCTCTCCATGTCCAGTTCTGCAGTCGAGGCTTCCTAAACAGACTGTTGTCCTCCATGCACAAGTGTTTCACCTTTTACTAGTGTCAGAATTTAGAGGTCTTGTAGCCCAAAGGAGATGTCAGTGTCACAAAACCCCAGTGCCCGTTTGAGTGGAGTCCGATGTGCACTCTGCAAGCTCCTCACAGGCAATCTGACAGCTACCAACCCTGTAACAATGCCCAGATCCTGGGAACCATCCCACTGCGGGAACTGCCACTTCACATCTGGAGCAGTAGGCAAGCAGTCAAAAGCGATGCCTTGCGAACCTTCTTCATCCAAAGTAAGATGTAACATATTGCCTCTCAAAGCAAATGACAGAAATCTTACAACAAAGGTTTTCCTTAACCACCCCACTGGGGGACGCCACACTTGCACAGTGGGAAGCTTAAAAGTGGAGAGAGAAGAGCAAACGCTTAGGATTGGCCAAGTACTTCAGTTAACAGCAAGAATGGAAGAGCATCAATCACCTCTTGTCTTTTAGCAAGTTCATCTAAACTTTTTCCTGTTGGCTTGACACTCTTCACCATTAAATAATTGTCTTATAGGAAGAAAGTAAAAACTGTCAAAAACACTTGAAGAGAAACATAGTTGCCTTGTGAGGCAACATTAGCGTTCATTCCCAGGAAATGGGGGGTGTTGTTTGAAAGTGTCACCCCAGAAATATGTCTATAGGGAAGTAGTCATCTTTCAAAATTTGGAGTTACATGGATGTCTGTAAATAAGTGCTAGGATTTAGTGTGATTTCCCTTGTGAAATATACCTACTGTAGTTTCCTGTTATCCTGTCTTTCTACTACCCACAGAAGTAAACAAGGTTCAGTTTAAAAGAATGTATGATCTAAAGAAAGTTGCTACTGGAAGATGTGTGAAGCAGTTGCCAAAATTAAATTTTATGTGTCAGTCACTAACAGAAACTGATAGCAGTAATTTACAGTAATAATGAAGAATATGCTGTAACTGATGGACAGAGTCAGAAATAGCTCTTCACTATCTCCTACACAGTCCCATCAGTGGATGCAGTGGCAGCAGTGCCACTGAGGAAATCAAAATTCACAGATGGGCCATTCACAGCTGATAAGTGCCCCAACACAAGCTGCTGGAGCCAGCTGTGATGTAGAGCAATCCCAGGGTGCTTCCATATGACCAAGGGCTAAATCAAGAACCCAGGAGTGCAAATATGACTTACAGCACTTTGTTCTTGCTTGTACTATATGATACAGAAAATACACCTCAGTTTCACTCATGAGTCTGGTATAAGCAAAATCAGATAATTATAAGTCTACCTGACTGAAAGAAGGAAATGGTATTTGCATTCATTCACTCTTCTTTATCTATCTGTGGATACAAAGAACTGCATGCTAAAAATATGGGAAAAATATGAAAAGAACGTTCATTTTCCAGAGACGATACATTCCTCATTGTTGAGTGACTAATTGATTTTTTTTCCTATGCAGCATAATAAAACTATTGGAAATTGCAAGGTGATAACACAGTCTCTCTCAGCATAAAATGGTTAGAGGATAAGAAATCAAAGACAGGAAAAGAATAACTGCTTGAGGCATAGGTCATCTGTTACTGTGTAGAATGTACTAACTACATTATCTTTGTTGTACATCTGAAACTTCTAATCTGCAAATAAGGTCAGACGTACATTTCCTTGAATTTAGGTGAATTCAGAGCACTGTCAAATAAAAAGAGATTTGAGAAGACAGAAAGCCCACAGTTCTACTAAGAAATGTTTTTCCAGCTGCTCTCCATTGTCTACTTTCCATGGTCATTTTTTACATTAGAGCAAAAATGCTGTCATGATAGGCAACACCTGCATCCCTGGGCAGTCATTCTTGGGTGGCTTCCGCTGTGATGCTCTCTTCCACCAAACAGCTACTGTCTAATTCACTGCTGCCCAGCACTCTAACAGCTATTTATGTCTGTGCAGTGCAGCAGGAAAACTCTAAAAACACCATGAGTGAATGCAGGATTATGGTTTGGCAGTATTTTGCCTACCTTTGTGCTTGATGTGTCTTGTGGAGGACGGAATAAAGGGGCCGTGGCACTGCACAGTCAAACATCTGGGAAGATCTGCCAATTTGGGTATTGCTATTTAGGGTGGGAGGAAAAGAAGTCTCCTCCCTCCACTATTGTCCATGCCTACACTTTCCAGAAGTGAAGGTAACTCTGCAAAAAACATTGAACATCAGAGCAAAAGTCAACAGCCACAAGTACAAAGGAATTGAATACTCTGTTGGGAAAATATTGAGATGTCAGATTACTCAGAGTACAATACAATTTCTGTGTTTGACGTACCTGTCTGTTGATGTTCAGACACTGCCTTTGGCAACAGGATTAACATAAAAAAATACAAGTATATGTAGCTGCAAAATTAATGTTTCTGTAGCTTTTGGTTTTTTTCGCCAGTAAGCTGATCTATTTGCCTTTTGAGCCACTAACCAGCAAACTGCTGTTTCTGAAGTGCCTGGAAAAGCTCACCATTATTAACATGCACAACATTATAGATGCCTGTGCAGAGGTATTAAGCTCTGTAGCTCCTAAAAGCCTCAAAAAAATCACTGTGGTCAATGAAATTTTTTTCAGCAGCTTCAGCCAAAGTTGCAGTATTTAAAATGCCTACATTTCCTCTCTCTAGGCAACCGCCCAGAGCACTTGGCCATTCCTGATGCCAATTCCCAGAAAAAATGCGACCAATACAACAGACGCTAGAAACAGGTTTGCTGTGCACACAACCCACCGTTCCCTATGGAAAACATGTCGGTGTTCCTTGCCTTTTTGTCCAGTGAGTTTGGGCGTCTTCAGCTTTGTTTCACTCTTCAGAATGTAGGTCTTCAATACACTAGAGTAATTCAAGGTATAGTTAAGCAGCTACTTGAGTCTCGTGATCAAAAGTACCTGAGATATCAGTTTCTAAGCTCTCACACAGGAATCTGTAACTTCCCACTGGAGGCTGCTCTGGTTGGAGCTGCCACCATTGGCACTGCCACAGAACAAACTTACCAGAGTATTTTCCACTGAATCCTTAATCTACTTAGCCCACAGCTTTAACACCTGAAGTTACACCCTCAATGTATTGCACAAAGTCTTTTTGTGGGAATAGTGTTAGAAACTTCAGAAAGTTTAGAAACTTTAATTCCCACTAACCACAGATTCTATAAGAGAGTCTATGAACTCACAGACATTACTTACATTAAATAAACTACATAGTCTGCTTTTTATTATTGTTTCTACAGAACGCAACCAACGTTTTAACTGTGCTAGCTGGAGTACACATCAGCATATGCTCCAGTATGTGGCTATCTTTCCATTGCAACATGAGTATTAGTAGCAGTCGAAGTTGACACAGGTTTTCCCATTTCAGCAAGGTTTTCAAATGCTTCAGGATTTACTCTGGTCAAGCTTAATCTCTGGTCAGTGAAATTGTGCTTTTCTTTTTATAAAGCTTGAACTACACACTGCAGTCATTTCAAAACTTATCTGTTCTTTATTTCTCTTGTGTTTTAAAAACAGACATCTGTAAGGTCCAATTGTACGTTCCCAACACTCTACAGACACTGAGACTGCTCTGACCAACCCAGTTTGGTTTGTAGACTATACCAACAATTAAGGGACACAGACAATGTAGAAAATTAAGCAGAGGGCTTAAAAAATTATAAATACCAGAATGTGTTTCATGGCCACCCAATAGCTTCCACCAGTTGGGGTTGTGCATCTGTAGTGTTACATTGGATGTGCCTCTGATGCTGTTCTTTCCGTCATACATACTCAAGCAGTTATACATCTGGAAGACTCTGCTGGGCAAAATGTTGTCTCTTAACCATTGGTCCAAAGAGCAATTCCAGGCAGAAAGCAGGCTTTGCTCTCTTTTAAAGTCCTGACCTAGCCACAGGCTTGCCGTCAAAGGGATTCACACCTTGCAGATCTGGATAATAGGGCCCAAATCTCCAGAAGAAGCTGGTTGTCTAAGGGTTAAAATCAATCCTCTGTTAAGAGCCTGAGCCTTGAATAAAGTCTTGAGTTGCTTTTCAGCTTTTTAAACAGTAAGTTACTACCACGAGCTTGCTTTAATCTTCTAATGATTCAGTGAAGTGTTTCCTGTCATTCTTATGGACAGTTATTGGCTTTTCCTTGCTGACAGTTTGTTTTCACAAGCTTCCTTTCTCAGATGGTTTTCCAGAGAGGAGAAGCCGATTCTCAACAAGCTACTCAGATCTGCTTCCACAGCACTGAGGTGACTGCAATATACTCTCTGAAATATATAGCTCCCATTTGCAAGCCTGTCTCAAGCTCATCATCTTATGGAAAAATGAAGACAACAGAAAATAATATCTTTAAATAGATCAGTCATTGTATTCAATTTTTTCTTTCATTGCTTTCACCATGTCATCAATTTTATCTAAAACAAACACTCTTATGTGTTCATGCACAGAATTGAATATAGTTCTGAAGGAAGCATTTAAGGAGTTTACTATACTTCCTTTTTTGTGCCTAATGTATCAGGGAACATTTACCAAAGAAATACTTTATCTATAATTCAAAATTAGAATGAGTTCCAAAAGCTCCAAAGCTGAATATCACACAAAAATGGGATTTTTTTTCTGTGTGACTCTGACACTGACTCCTCACTGGAGTTGCTGAAATTAGAACACTGCAATCTTTGGAAAAGTTGGAAAAGGATACTTACCTGTATTTTTGCAGATTCTGTCTTTCTACTTGCTTCCAAGAAGCCTCAATTAATTTGTCCTTCATTAGCAGATTCTAGTTAGGCATAAATGCTTAACATGTGAAGCTTTAAAAACTCCTGTTTGGCTTTATTTTTAGAGCACAGATTTTGAAGGACTAAAATCTGAGAGAACTGAGACTAGTTGAAAAAGCTGAAAAGGCAAACTGTACATGGGAGAAGATCAGACACCAAATTCTCCCAAGGCTCAAGTAATTTGTTTGCACAAGTACAGGGGAGAATGTGTTGGATTTTCCCATTTTGTAGGTAGCAGTTTTAGGTAACAACACTTCAGTGAGCTGAAGCACTGAGAAAGTGGATGCTTGCACGTTTGTAGCGTAGTGCAGTGAGTGGCATATGCAGTGCCAAACTTCATGCCCTACTTGCTTGTCTTGTCATTGAATCATGCCACTCACAGCTCTCAAAATCCCTCTTTTTCACTGGAAAATAGTTTTCAAAACGAAGAAGAAGAAGCCCTCACACCTCTGAAAAACAACAGGCCAGGGAGCCATCAGAGCTCTTTTGCTACTGTTCTATATTTCACTCAGAGAGGAGAAAAGAGTTGGAGCTTATCAACCCAGGGATGACTTAAAAGACATTCCCTTCTTTGATCTTAACAAGAACCTGTTTATGCTTCTCTGCGTCAGCAATAAATTTCCTGAAGCAATAAATTTCCTGAAGAAATTTCATGGCTACTGTCATGCACCCTCCTTCAAGGAGCAACTTGTGTTTAAAATCCAAAGCTCATCTTCCTTCCTAAGTGTCACTGCAGCAAGTAAACATGAAATGTATGAGAACACCACTTGGAAACACTTTACATTGGTTAGCTGCTGGGAGTATATTATAATACTAATTTGTAATTCAGAAGACAAATGTTTCCAGCGCTGTGTGGTAACAGCAATGTCAGCAGTCCTCAAAAGAGTAGCAGTTTTCTTCTGATCAGCTACACAAGTTCAGATCACTATCTCGTATAGCATGGTGGGAAGCCTGAACTGAGAAGTGTCCCAAGATATGTTCGTATGCCCCCTGAGAAAAGGTGTGTCCAGCCATCTATGTGCTGCTTTTTTCTTTAACTTTTTATATTACATAAAACAATGAAGAAAGTGAATATCAACTAGAAAAATAAAAAAAAAATGCATCCCAGAAGATTCAGCTGCTTATCACAAGAATTTGTAACAGAAAGGGATACCTGCTTGAGAAGGCATGTAACTGCCCTTTCATAAATATGTCTGCAATGGGAATCTTTGTCTCAGAGAAAAAAAACCTGTGATATGTAGGTTATCATGACTTCTTGACTGCACTGCAGTGATTTATATCAGCTACAAATTATCCCCAGACAGAAGACCTGCGTGGTTTTGTACCCTAAGAGTTAAGTGTTAGAGAATTTGTGTTAAAACAATAGTTAATTATCCCAAATGTCATGTGAAATATTTGTGGATAAATTCATCCATTAGATAATTTGGCTTCTAAAAAGCATAACTAAGACCACGTTCTCTAGCACTTTCTCCAAAATGGCAGTACATTTCACATCTGTTGGCCATCTTCTGCCAAGACAAATAAAGTACAAACATGGAAAGGATAACAAATTGCTACCAAAATTTTTCTTCTTACAAACACTTCTTAGAATTAACCAAGAATATTAACTCTGGCTCTTGATTTCTGCTTAAGTAAGCATGTAACTTCTTAGAATAACTTTAGTACACCTACTAAGTTTTGAACTTAATATAACTAACAGATATAAATGAAATCTCTCTAATCTCAATCTATTAGATGGCCATCAGGCATGAGGTAAAGAAGAGATCAGAACAATACTTTCCGAGTTTCCAAGAAAACACACTATTGGTAACTACATTGTGAATTTTAATGAATATTGCATTTGTCCCAATTTTCTAAGTGCTTTTATAATGCTGTCCTCTCACTGTGGAAGCTAGAGAAAGAGTATTGTGCTTTCCATGGAAAACTAAGTGCAAGAAAACATTTTTAACTTCAGTTTAGCAAGACAAGTTTTGGAAGTTGCTTGCTCTGTGCACTTGACAGCAGACACCAGCAATTCCAGGTGAACTAGCACGCAACATGTCTTGGTCTGATGTGTTTTTATTTGATTTTACATCAGAGGAATTCTGTTGAGGAAACTTATTCAACCTTAGCACAGGTGAGAAAAGAAGCCTGTACTAATGGAGCTTAGCCAATCATAAAGAGCAGCAAGATGTCTGCATTTGGAGTGTAGATAAATTGTTTTCTGCACAATGGATGGATTCACTATTAGTTGAACTAATCTTCATGACTAAACAGGATTTAACTAGGGTCGTATTTACAACTACTGTCCAATTTAGTAATCAGTAACCAATTCAGAAATGCAGTATTTCCTGTGTTTTAGGTGCCAGATTGTAGATGAGTAAACCCAAATGAGCCAGACTAATTTTGCTTGAATGACAAAAATAATACAAACACAAGTAGGCTGAGACGGTCACCTTCTTTTGTCCCAGACAAAGGTTATGGATACAATATTTATGTATATTGACAATGAGTACACCCCCATATGTTTTATATTCTATGAGAAGTCCTTTACATCCGTGGTCAGATTTACCTTTCCTAACCCGATCTCTAGCTGCTCAGACAATTTCTCTGGATTCGGACCAGGCTTCCCATCCTTGCTTCCACCCTCTGTAGGCTGCCTTTTTGAGTTCAAGTTTATCCAGGACCTCCTTGTTCATCCAGGCCTCCTGGCATTTCTGCCTGACTTCCTCTTTGTTGGGATGCATCGCTCCTGGGCCCGGAGGAGGTGATCCCTGAATATTAACCAGCTTTTTTGGGCCCCTCTTCCCTCCAGGGCTTTGTCCCATGGTACTCCACTGAGCAGATGCCTGAAGAGGCCAAAGTCTGCTCTCCTGAGGTCCAGGCCCTTCCTTGCTGTTGAGAACAAGGTCCAGCATAGCACCTCTCCTTGTTGGCTCCTCTATCACTTGGAGAAGGAAGTTATCATCAATGCATTCCAGAAACCTCCTGGCTTGCTTATGCCCTGCTGTGTTGTCCCTCCAACAGATATCGGGGTGGTTGAAGTCCCCCATGAGGACCAGTGCTTGTGAACATGGGGTTGCGCCTATCTGCCTATAGAGGATCTCATCTGCTCGCTCTTCCTGATCCGGTGGCCTGTAGCAGACCCCCACTATAATGTCCCCTGTCCCTGCCCTCCCTTTAACCCTGACCCATAGGCTCTCAGTCGGCTTCTCATCCATCCATCCCCAGGCACAGCTCCATGCACTCCAGCTGGTCATAGACATAGAGGGCATAGAGGTCTCCCCTGCCTGTCCTTCCTAAAGAGCCTGTATCCTTCCGTTCCAACACTCCAGTCATAGGACCCCTCCCACCATGTCTCCGTGATACCAATGAGATCGTAGCCCTGCAGGTGTGTGCATGTCTCTAACTCGTCTTGTTTATTTCCCATGCTACATGCATTTGCAGAGAGACACTTCATTTGGGCCCTTGATGCAGCTGAGTTAGTGGCAGGAAGTCCTTTGTGTT
>NW_010125481.1:36302-36935 GCF_000699245.1 Pterocles gutturalis
CAAAGACCTGTGATCCTTCTCCAGGCTCTGGGCATCTATTGCTGGCACTGGCATTCAGATGGTACGACTGGGATGGATTGAGGTTCCTCTCCCCTGGCAACTTATTTCAAAGCCCTTTTCACCAGGGTGGCAAGCCTATGACCACGTACCCAAACCTCCGGCTATGGCACCACTCCTGAAACCACCTGTTGATTTGGTAGATTCGACTGGCCCTTTCAGACCCCACCCTTTGACCAGGAGGATTGATGAAAAAATTACCTGTGCTCCAGAGTCCCTTACTGCTGCTCCCAGAGCTCTGTGATCCTTCTTGATACTCCTCATACAGCTCCTGGCTGTATCGCTGGTGCCCACGTGAAACAAAAGTAGTGGGTAATAGTGGACTGTATGGAGCTTGGGAGTCTCTCAGTGACATCCTCGATATGCAGTAAACAGCACTCCTCTCTAGAGAGCGGGTCAGGTAGCCAAATGGGTGCCTCTGTACCTCTGAGAAGAGGATCTCCTACTATGATGACCAAAGCCTAGCCTGTTCCTGGCTAACGATCCCAGAGAAGGGAGAGAATAACAGTCCGAACGTCGCAGACCGAGAGCTGACTGGAGTGGGGGGAAAACAACCACGCCATGTTATCGGGCTTG
>NW_010125482.1:0-14936 GCF_000699245.1 Pterocles gutturalis
GTCAGAGCCACGCCCCCTCTCTCTTGGCCCCGCCCCTCCCCGCGCGTTGAAGCGCCCCCTGCCGCACTCCCGGCGTACCGGTGGTTCCCTGGGGCTGTCGCAAAGGCCGTAAATCGGTCCCTGTGCTCCCGCCAGCAGCAGCGAGAGCTGCCAGAGCTGTGCCTTTATTTCAGCTCCAGCCTTCAGGTCAGTGTTTCAGCCCCAGCGCATGTCCCAGGGCTTTGTTTCAGCTCTGGCGCTGCCATCTGTGTGCTTGTGGTGGGGCAATGAAGGTCTGTCAGCTGGGGGCTGATCTTGCAGGCACCAGCTTGGCCTCAGAAGAGAGCTGCCAGCAGCCATGCTCCTGGAGCCACAGGCTCCTTTTCCACAGCAGAGGGTAGGGGTTAGCTGCAGCTGGGGTTCAGGGTGCCCTGGAGTCCCCTGTTCCTCGTTTCCCTTCAGCTGGTGCCCTGCTCTGTGTGTTGCCCCTGGCTGCAGTGGGAATACACTGACGTGTGTGCAGCAGCGTTAGAACAGAGGATGGAGGCCAAATTCGCAACCCAGCGTCAGGTTTGTTAGGAAAGGGAAAGGGAGTAAGTAGGACAGGATTCTCATTCAGTTTAGATGTCAGGAGTATCTACCATCTTACAAACGTCTTGCTGAAATGGCTTCATCCTCTGTCTCAGAGGAAGTGGAGTGTGGTGAGCGAGGGAGGTGCCCCAGCACTGCTTTGGGATGAAGCTATTGAAGGTGGCACTTCATTAACCCTAGTGAGTAGTTGCATTTGTATGAGCTTAAGTTTAGACTTGACCTGGCAAAATCCCCATCTTGGCAAGCCCTCCAGTGTAAATTTAATTTTGCCAGCATGGAAGTATGTGATTATATCAGGTCTCCTTATGGCACTCAAGGAGGTGGCAGAATAGTTCATTCAGAATAAAGAGCCTTTCAGCGCAGGGGCTGGCCAGCGGCTGTTCTGATGTGGTGATACAGGCCATTCGTTATGTGAGGGTAGTGACACAGATCCCTTGCTATGCTAGCAAAGGCCTTGTAGTGTAGGTGTGCCCTCAATATTTATTTGTATTGTCTTCTGGTCATCTTTAAATGAAAAAGAGATCCTCTTCTACTTCCTATGGGAATAGTACCAACTCAAAGAGGCTACATCACTATTTCTGAACTTTATACAGTGAAGCTAATTTAGCTTAACAGCTAACTATCATGTATGCCCAGGAAATGTTCTTTCCTGTAGTGAAAGCCACAAACTCGAATCTCTTCCATCCCATGTGGGCGCCCTGATCCATCAAAGTTTAGCTTAGATTAGTGGAGGTCCTGTCATCTCCTGGGAGAATTTTATCCCATGATGCATCTAGGGTGGGAAGAGTCTTCTCAGTTATCTTTGTTTTCAGGTCTTAGTTAATCTATTAAGCACAGTCTCCTTTTCTTTTCAAACTTGTTTTCTAACCTAGAGTTCTTCCTCCCTGTTGCATGTACTGTAGGGGATTTCTCCTAGTTCCTGCAGTAGTTCCTGGTGTATTTCATAGGCGTATGTGTTACTCAGCATTTTTTTTTTCTAATGTTCACATGGAGGGTAGTCATGGCTGGGTGGAGGCTTCTTCCCTGTGAAATGAAGGTGTGTGCTTTCTGTCTGTTATCTCACATAGCTGATTAAATAGTCTAATTCACATCCACTAGGCTGAGAGAAAATTCACCTTGTCTACATGACTTCTAATGTTACCTACCCCCCACTTTCCTTTTTCTTATAGGCTTCAATGCACATTACTCATAATTTAGGTTATAAGCTGTTTACTGATGAGGATTAAAAAATGTGTTTGAGAATAACATACACTTCAGGCTTCTAGTTCTGCTGGTTGTGAACAAAGTAAGCTCAGAAATTCCTATGCTGTGTATCTCGAACTGGAGAAGGCATTTTGTTTTATTTATCAGTTGAATTTGTAATAAATGGTTCCTGGCACTCTTGATAAATGTTTAAACAAAATTACTAAAATAAAAATACAGCCATCTTTGACCCCCAGGATAGGCATAACTAACCATTTTAATTGCCTAATAATACATTTGTCCCCCCAGATTTTCTGCAAAACCCAGAGCTTCAGGAGATGAAATAGTAGGCCCTAAAAGAAGGGGTAAGGGCACTGGAGAAACATTTCCTGAGTAACTGGGTCTGATTCCCTCCGGTAGAAGGTAAGAGACTTTTGAAAGTCATCAGAGCTCATTTTAAAACTACTCAAAATGCATCTTTTGTAGGGTACTGTAGGCCAAGGGAAAGCCAAAGCTGTTACGGGCCTCTCATACACACACTAAAACACTTCGCAGTTCTGGAATATGGCATGATTTTTAAATGTATTTGTCCTATCGGCACCTGTCTGAGGTTACAAGTGCTACCAAACAGATCCATAATTGTTACTTCCAGGTGAGAACGGAGGTGCAGTGAGATTAAGGGACATGCTTTTGGGTTTGCTGAGTTAGTTTGTCCAGCAGAAGAGGGAGCTGAATTTGCATTTCTCAAGTCCAAGAACAGCCTTCTGGAGACCCTGATCTGCAGTGGTGGGTCACTTCCCTCCTCCTGTAGCTCTCAGAGTCACAGGGATTTCATTTCCATTCAGTTTTCCCTCAGTTGAGCAACTGTTTAAAAGAAACGCCAAAGAGGAGAGTGAATTATTATGCCTAGGGGAAAGATAGTTTTGATAGTTATTTTGAAGAATACAAATTACAGAAGATAAACTTGCTTCCCAGTTGTGCGCCGCCTCCTGCTGTTGCTGAGCTCACTTGACTGGGGGTCGGGACAGGAAGAGAGGCACAGCAAAGTGCTGGGGAATTGTGAATTATTTAAGCTGTTGCACCATCTAGTGGTAGCTTTTCTAAAAAGCTGTTCAGTCGTAGTAAGATAAAAGCAGATAATCTATTTAACTTTCACTTTCAAATTCCAGCTGCATGTATAATTAAAAGCAAGTAGCTATGTTAAGGCTAATGTAAAAACATCACCTTTCCCCTGAGGAAGCTGGTGTTATATTCCTTCTTCACATGTGTTTACACCGTTCTTGCAGTTAATATAACTTTAGTTTTATCTTCTCACGTAAGATGCTTAGTTGCAGAAGAGTCAGCTTCTTTAGAAAAGAAAAAAAAAGTGTGACTTTTACGAGAAGGTGGTCTGAAGAGTAAGAATATTCACTGCATAGAAAGAGCAGTGAAAGTGGCATTGCATGTTTTTTCCTTGTAAAACTGCTCATGTGCCTTACATTGCTCTGGAGGGGTTCCAGTGGAAAGTCAGCTGTGAGGAGTTGATGCATTGTCTACCTCCTGCCTCTGTAAGGAATCACCTTAGAAATCCCAAGATTTTTTAGAAACAAACCCCACCCTGAATTTCTTGTATTCTTTCTAGTTTTTCAGCCTGTAGGCTGTGCTGGTTTCACACTTTAAAGCTTTTTCTCAGGATGCAGGGGAGTGGAAGTCTTTTATTTTAAAATTAACGCTAAGACTCTCAGGCGTGATTCCAGCAGCAGAGACTCTAAGAAAAGCACTAAAAATAGTGAGAGTCAAGATAAAATTGTGAGAGCAGGAAGTGTTGCCTCTGAGAGGAGTGGGGAGGAATCTCAATTTGTATGCATTCATTAACTTGGCTTCTGAAGTTAAGCTTCTTTTTCTAGGGTGCTGCTTCTTTCGTTGCTGAAAGAATGATAGAAACTGTTCACAACCCAGCTCCTGGCTGAATGCCCTGAGGTAGTTTATGACCATTGCAATAACTTGCTATTTACAATTCGTTATTACAGATCTAACATGTAATTCTGATTATTTATAATTTCCTGGATAGCTTTGGTTTTGCAGGTAGACTGAAGCTGTTTGCATGCTTAATTTTTTGGATAAAATACCAGGGGTGCTAGTCTCTGGTGAGTGGTGATGATCTGGAGCATACGGGGAAGACATCTGCATGCTAGACACAACGATATCATTGACATTAATGATTGTGCGGTTTGGTCTCCCTTGTAATACCTGTGCTCAGAGAGCTGCTGTAATATTCTTCTGCACAGAGAGTACTGGCTTTGGCAAGAAGGTTCTGCTTCTGTGCAGCCGTCTATGCTTGTACTGTTTTCATTATCATTGAAGTATAAAAGCTTTATGATCACTGCCAGGTGCAATGCAAATAAAATGCAGTTCCATCTCGCTTGAAGGAATGAGGGCACGGGGGTGCTCGTAGTTCTGCAAAACAACATGAAAAAAGATATGGAAACAAACTTGGCCAACAGCTTGGTTTGGGGATTTGTTCCACCCAGGGACCGTAGATGTATAAGGCTAAGGAGTGAGCCAAGTCCTTTTTACTTGCAAATTGGAATGTTTTGTTATGACACCTTCTGCCTCGGGTTAACAGACGGTGTGTGTGAATCTAACAGTTACACCGGATAGAGTAAATGCCCTCGGCAGTGGACATGGCTGCTCCAAAGGTTATGATGCTGGGTGCTGAATCAAAACCATCTACTCTGCTTTGCCCTTAGTGACAGATGTTTAGTAACCACAGAAACAAACTTTTCCCTTGTAATGCATAGAAACTTCTGCTCTAGATCAAAACCAGGCTTGTCACAACAGCAAACAAATCTCAGGATTTATGTTTTTGAAGAGTGATGTGTGTGATGTCTATAGGATGGTGGGTAAACTTCCTTACTGTATACATTTGTTGTTAACAGAGAAAGCGTATTTAACTCTGTCCAATGTAGTACATGACCTTTCATGTTCCTGTTTTACTGTATTACACTTGGAAGATGGTTCCCACTGGTATTTTTATGGTCTGGTTTTTATTCAGTTTAACTTGTTACAGGTTTCGGGGTTTTTTTGTGCCTTCATTTTGCTCAGTACTCCCATACTCCTGTTGCCTTGGTGATGGTTGTGCATAAAATGCTATCATTTGTCTTGCAGTTCAGGAAGATTCTGACACTGAACTATGATGAGGCCATTCTGTAAGTAAGGGGATTTTCCTGTTTGCCATATTTTAATCTTTCCTAGCAACTGCTCTGACTTTGCTAGACTTTGTAGTGCAGCAGCATGTTGGTGGTCAGGTTTTCAAGGGAGCTGAAGCCTTTTCCTGCAGCTCCATCCTTGTGTCAGTACACTGAGAAATTCTGAAGTTAGGAATAATCACAGTCCTTTCTGCATATCAGAATGAGTTTTGTGGAGATGCTCTTTTAAGTGTTGCTGAACTGATTGGTTGTGGTTGTTATCTTTTCTACATGGACATGAGTAAAATACAAGCAAGGTCAAAATCTAACCAATCGCTTTTTAAATCTCACAAGTGTAGTATCAAAATTGTATTCAGCGTTTGTGAATGAAGATTAATTTATATAAACAGCTGATCAAATATTGTCCATGCTTACCTTTCCATTCCCTCTTGGTACTGGTTTGGAATTTGAAATGTTATTTGTTTGGGTGCTTAAGCAGGTGAAAACTTTGTTGTAGTTTGGAAAATTTCTAGCTGCTGCAGTTTTAAAGCAATTCTTGGAAAGAAGACAGTGCCTCTCTGCTAGCATGATGCCCAATTTTAGTAAAGTTCAACTCGTAATACAAGTAAATGACATGTGTCAAACATCTTTACAATCCTTCTTTTTGCATTTCTTTGGATGAACTGGAATAGTTTAGGGTTTTTTTTTATTCCATACTAGCTGTTTAAATAACATTTAAGTAACTTTGACTAAATACGTTAGCTGGCTCATGGCATTCATGTTCCGGGAATAGCATGACAATCTATTTTCAGTAGACTCCCAGCTACATAAGTGATTCAATGTAGTAACCAAGGTTGTACATTCACTTTCACCGGGATTTCAGGGCAGGGGCAAAGGAGCTAGCAATGCAAGCCCTCCTGAAATTAATTGAGAATTGGTTAGCAGGATTTAGTTCTTATTTAGTTTTCAGGAGTTCAGGTAACCCTGCCAGTAAAACGATGTTATTGAGTGGAGGCATGAAGCAAACCAAGATTTGGTGTAACCATGGTTTTGCCTCTGGAAGTGCCCACCATTACATATCGTTTTCTCGTCCTTTATGCCTGCCGTTTTCAGAGTTAAATGTGTGCTTCTACAGCTTCTGCTAATGACGGCAACCCCTTAGCAACACCGTCTGTTTATTCAAATGATGTTTCCTCCTAAGTGCAATGTGGCAGTTAAATATAGCTTGACAGCTACCTGACATTTTCAGAGTTTAAGTTGTTTTTCATTGCAACATAGTAAAAAACAAAACTGGAACGAATTTGACTGTAAGAAGCTAATTGTATTGTAAATAATCTTTTGCAAAACCAACCCCCTGATTTTCTGTGAAGAAATGCTCTCTTATCTCTCAAGGTCACCGATGTCCTGGTTGCTGCAGGTGGCTGTATGATACAGATCCTGGAGTTATGGACTTTAGGTAGGAAGTGTACTGTATTCATAAATGTCCAAGTGCCTAGAGCAACTAGCTTGGGTTTGCTTTTGGAAAGCACGTCCCATGCGGTAATGTATCACTACTCAGTTTCCCCCTAATGCTTATTTGGATGAATGAGAAGAGAACTGGGCTCATGTTGTAACTATAGACTTGCACATTTGTAGGTTTAAGTCCACAAATGCCAAAGAATATCAACCAGCATGAGAGTAAGGTTCTAGATCCTCCCATCTCTTAAACTGGGCCTGTGCACAGGAGTTGATTTAGCACTACCAGGTCTGAAAAAGTACCGTGATTTCTAGGAACTTTCTGGGGGGTTTTTTGAAGCAGATGATGACTGGGTGTTTTGGGGGCCTGCCTGTGTGCTGGAGTTCGTATGCCTGTGTTTAAGTATCCAAGCACAATCTAAGTCAGGGGCAGCTGCAGATGTTCCATGGAAATGTGTGATAGAAATATCTTTTATCTGTCCAGGTTATGTTTCAGTCTCTACCAAAACACACGACAAGATAAACTGGTCTGACCTTTAATGGAAAAACAATCTAGTACGGTAACCTTAATAATGTCATCATGGCCACATGTGCGTGTGGTCATTCTGTTTGAGCAGGAAAGTAAAAAACCACAATACCAAGCACTCAAGCCTTAGCTTGAATGTCTATTTCAGTTCTGTTTAATGCACAGCTTAAGATGGGAATGTCACTCTTCCTCTAATTTCTACAGACTTAAGCATTGTAGGGAAGGAAGCAAGAGGAAAGAGGAAACAGGATCCTTCCTTCTTAAACCTTGCTGCTCTGTGGCAAGCAGAGGGGCATTGCTGAGAGTTGTTCCTGTCTTGGTCCCTTTCGTTTAAGCTCTAGAGAAATTGTAAATTGTTCAAGCCTGCTGTCACAACAGCAGAAATGCTGCTAGTGACAGCTAGTGTGTGCTTTTCCTGCTTGTCCTACTTAGGCTTAGGTATATGAGAGAAGGCAAAGGAGCAGCCTGTAATTAAACTGTAAAACTTCAGGACCTCAACATGAAAGGAAAGGAGATTAAGATGAAATAAGAGACGTGAGTCATCAAATCGACATGCACCGCTGGATTTAGCAGTCAGTATTGGTAGAGTTTTCTGTTGTCAATAGCTGTCAGAAGAGTTGAACTGATCAAAACAAGATAAAAAGGAAGACTAAAATACAGAAGGAAGTTTAAAAAACCAATATATCTGCTTAATTAATTGCAGCCTACTTACATATTCATTAACTGCTATTGTGAGTCAGTCTTTCCCTGCTTCAGATTTCCATTTTGAAGGTGTAAGATACAGAGCAAAGCAACTGTTCTCCCGCCACTTCCTAATACTGTTTTACATTTTGTATCACATTTTTCTGCCTGTGATTTAAATAGTATAATACAATATGAAGTGCTTAAGAAAAAGTTCTCATGGGAGAAATATGACTGGTATTTAAACAAGAAGCAGTACTGTAGCTGAGAATCATGCAGATAATGAGATGGGTTCTCTGATTGTGCTTTGAAATAAGCAACTATCCATTAACACCTCTATCAGAGAATATTAGAACTGAAATTGTGTGTGTGCATGTGTGTGTGGGAAATAAGATTGGACTGGAAAAAATTCTGTAAACTTCCTTTTTGAGAAATGTCATTTTATTTTTTTTCCCTAAATGTTGAAGTAGTTGATTCTAAAACTTCTGCTCATTTTTTGCTGTTTTGGTCTACTTGAAAAAAAAAAAAAAAGAAAAAGTTAAAAAGATCTGTCATAGATTGTGTCAGATTGAGTTAAAGTTCAGGTAGCACTTCAGCCTGTCCATACAAGTTATAAGACAAACTTTTCGTATGAAATAAGGAAAATACCATTTTAGTAACTTCCTTTGGATAAGGATCTCTCTTCCATCTTCTGTTCTCCAAATGCAGTTGCTCTAGCCAGTTTGCTGTTCTCTTGCAAGATGTGCTTAAGAAGCTAGTATGGTATCCCATAAAGGTCTATATTATAAATTCCTTAAAGCTTTATTCTTTAGGATAAAGCTATTTTATGCTTTAAAAAGATGATAAATATCTGGGTAACAGAGGTCCCCCTTTTTCTGAGGAAGGCAGGTCAAGTATTTTAGTTCATGTAGCGCTGTGCATGTGAAGCAGAGCAGGTCTGTTGAGATATCCAAAAATGTGGAGGATTGAAGAGAAACTTTTTGTCTGGGAAGGGTATTTGGGGCCTGAAATGCAGCACATTCAGCATCTGCAGGATCCTCAGTCAGCTCATACCAACACTGACTGGAATCTTTGGGTTCTACAAAATGCAGCAATTGTGATCCTTCATTGCAAAAACAGTCACAAGCCATCTGCCTTTTAAACTATTTCTCTTCAACACCAGTGGCTCTTTGGTTTCTAATTTGCTAATAACAGGTTCCATTGTTGTGTTTTCAGCTGAAACATCCTTAGAGATGACACAGGACTCTCCCCCACGGATGAATATGCAGTTGTTGGCTTGTTGCCGAACAGCACGTGCCTGAAGCAATCCAAACTGGAAGAACACCTTTCTACTTTTCTTTTTTTCTGCTTCATGGAAGTCCTTGGTCCTGGCAGAGGGTTGTTGTCCTGATCACTCATTCTCAAAGCTCTAGTGGCTGTCCTTGGTGAGTGTGAAATGTCCTGGACATTGTTGCATACTGAGCAAAATCGGCTTCTGCCTGTGTGAACTTCCCTCTCAGTTTGTTAAGTACCTTTTCTTCCTTTCCTCAGCTGCAGTGTTGTTGGCTGCCTAACTACTGCTTTTGACTTCAGAGGTGTTCGCATGGGATACTGAGAACGTATGGGTAGTTATGAATTGCTGGTCCCCATCTACTTGTCTGCGGATGAATAATTTTCTTCCTGAACTGTTTCCTGTTGCGGAGTAATGCCTTCTTTGTGTTATCCTGTGCAAGGTACCAGCAGCTTAAAAAAACTGGTGGAAAATGCATTTCAAGCTGGAATAAAGGATATGCTACAGGACTGCAGGCACATCCCTGGACAGAAATGATTGAATGGAGACTTAGAGTAATCTGTATTATTTCCTTTATTTCTTAAGTCTTGTCTAGATTTACAGAAAAGTAGATTTAAAATAGACCAAAGAATGACACAAACTCTTGTGGGCAGAGCAAAAAAAACAAACCAGATATGCCAGAAAACAGTGGATTAACATGGCAAAATAAACTAATAAGAGCTAATGTTCTTATGGCTAGCCTCAGGTGGGTGAAATTTAGCCCATTTAATGCTTAAAAAAAGGAATACAGTTAGAGTAGATGAAACAGGGAAGGCAAATGACAAATGGGGGAGTCTGTTGCTTTTTAGTGTTTTCTTGGTGTAGAAGCAGGTAGTCTCCTCTTTATGACCTAGTACAGTTTTCTTCGCACAGCCTCACGGTGCATTCCTGGAAAATTTCAGCAAAAAATAGTATGAAGATTGCTTCTTCAAATCTATCCATCAGAGGCCTTAACGAGGGCCTGCAAAGGCAGTATTAATTAATCACTGAATTGAAGACTTAACAAATTTTGTAATTACTCAGTGGGTGACAGCTGATGTTGTTTCAGACAGTCTGCTCTTTGGAGTGTGTGTGTCTTCTCGATAGGTCTGGAACTGCAAACGCTACCCTGCTCTGCTCACTGTTCGCACTGCGTTCAGCGCTGCTTCGGGCCCTGCACAGCTCTTCCCTGCAGCAATTCTTCGGCACCGCTGTTCCCCAGAAGTGCAGCATGCAACCGTGCCCAGCCTGCGCTCCAGCACGCCTGTGAGGCTCCTCGTCCTGATGGATTATTTTCATTGAGGCAAGCAAACAACTTGGTGTGTATCTCGGGTTTGACTGGGAGCAGGACTGAGGTGAAGGATCACCCCTTTTCTCAAACATACAGAAATCATGGAAGCAATTTTTTCTGTATTGAAAAGCAAACTGTTGTTCGTCAGCGTCATTGCCTCATGGGGTGCATGGTATTTCTAGTAAATCTGCTGGAAGCCGATGAAATACTAGGTTGAGACTAATAATCGGCAGGTGTGATAAGGCTGGGTTGGAGTTGCAGTGGTGGAGGGTAAGGGAAGAGCTTAGCAATGCAATTTTGCAAAGACCCAACCAGCAAAGCTCAGGGCTGTTCAGGTCAAGAGACCTGGGTGTCCCCCTGCCAGGGGCCAAAAACACAAACATGAATGGCAGAAAACTGTATCTCCTAGGAAGAGTAGGGAGCTGTGCTATTGCTGATGAGGTGAGTGGAAATAAATAAAATTTACTCTATGCAGGTTTGCCATTTGTTTGTGTTCATATCTTAGTAAAGAGGTCAGAGACAATAAAGTCCTACTTGTCCGAAGCAGAGCTGCCAGTATGCATCTAAAGGCTATATTTTTAAAATCTGCAACTAGGAAATTAAAAAAAAGGGGGCGGGGGGGAAGACTGATGCTTTTAAAATGAGTTCCAGACAATTCAATTGCTTTGGCTTCACCTAAGCATGTATTTCTTCTAGAATGTTCTCGAGGGTTTTCATGCTATTGCATATCTTTCCTCTTGGCGATATTTATAACAAGATTTACCTTGAAGCAGTTGCTTTGAAATGTGATCTGTAGTGGTGGAGTTCTGTCTTTCTAATGATCCTGTATATGGGTCTAATTATCTGTTTTAAAATTCAAACCTCACTTTGATGCAGTAGCTTTATGATTTGTTCTGTGCATGTCTAGTTTAAACACCAAGAGATGGCCAGCCTTGCTGATAATGTGGAATAGGCTAAATCAGTTCTGAGTTGGTGTTTCTTCCCTGCATTAAGTTTTTAAGATCACTGAGTCACATGGATAGATATGCAAATTATTATTTTTTTCACGTGGACTTTTGCTTCTGTACAGTTCTAGCAAAATTGTTACCTTTGGTTTAACAGTAGGTTTTATTGTGTACCATATCTACATACGTAGATTAATGAGGTTTCTTTTCTATTTGAATCTTCACCATAGTAAAAAAGAAAGAAATTACAGCAGGTTAAGATCTAATGCTTGCCTCAGTATGATCTGTAGCTTTCCGCAGTCCGCACGGTGTAAAGGCAGGTCTGCTGGAGTAAATGTTTCTCTTGCCACAATTTGAATATCTTGCTAGGAAGTTGTGTCTAAAAATATAAAAATACTGTAAATTGCTGCAATAAATTAATTATTAGGATCTATTTCAGATTGTAAATGTGATGAAAAGAGCTATTATCTAAATTTTACCCCTTCATGATTAACTGCAGAGAACAAACTCCCCGCAGGGATCTCGTGCTGCTGCTGGTTCATGGGCGTGAGATGCGCTGTGAATGGAAGTGTCCTGGAGCAAGCTCACAGGGGATCTGCTAGAGATAATTAGTGCATCTGTTTTCTCTTCCCAAGTACATCTGTGGTACAAAACTAGTTGATGATTCTGTTTTGCTTGATAATTGTAAGTGAGGTAGGTTATTTGACTAATGAAAAGTTCAGTCTTTCTCGTTCAGAAAGATAAATTCACATTACATACAGAAATATAATGTGTATAGTAGGAAAGAGGTTGCTATAAAATATTATTCCTTCCTGATGCTTTGCTTTAAATGACGGTTTACAAAACGTGTGAGATGGAGTTAGCAGTGATGATCCCTGTGAGCGCAGAGGGAGGTCAGTGCAGCTGCTGTGCCTGGGAGGTTGCGTTTTTTTGAGATAATGAGCTGTAATCGATGAATACTGTTTCATTGACTCTTAAAAAGCTTCATTAAATGAGTCAGAATTAATGCCATGCAAGTCTGATCTTTCCCTTGCTCTTTCAGTAATTGTCAGCAAGGTGTTATAAAACACCTTTGTAGTCTTTTTGCTTTGAGAGTAGAATTTCAGGTGAGTTACATAATCCCATGAAAACTGTTAGTGCAATGCGCTGGTTGGACTTTTACAGTTGTCTGGTGTTTTACAGCCATTCCAATTTCGTGTTCTTCTCAGTATCATTAAATTGCAGAGAACTAAGTCTGGTCAATTAAGCTTTACCCACTAAATAAATTTAAGTGTAGTTGTGGACAAACTTTCAATTTTTTAATACTGCATTTATTGTTAGGATAGGGAAACCTTGTAGCTGTATTGCCCCTCCCAAAGAACACACTCTTTAAGCCTCTTTTCTTTGAGAGGGCATTCTCTTGGATGCCTGTCGTAAACTACTCCTCCTTTTGTAAATAATATCTGGTTTTGAGTCTATCTTGATCACGGCATTTCTGAAAGTATCATTTCATCTGTAAGGTTCTCCTTGTCAGCCAGTTTCAAAGAAACAACTTGAAGACTTTTTAGCAATTTTCTGTTCTGTCAATTTGCTTCTCGGCAACATTTTGCCAGGAGGCAAGAGGGTGAAGGTAGAATCAAGCATTTGAGGCTCTCTATCAGCTAGTCTGGTTTCAGCACTTTCAGCCAAGAAAGCCAAGGTGTATTGTGTGACATAACCAAGGGTAAAATACCCCAAGTCAATGGCGCATCCACAAACAGAATTTCAGCTCTTAGTATTGCCTGGAGACTGAGATGTCTTCAAGTCAAAACCCATAGCTATCATCAGGGAATGTTTTGGATTAGGAAGGAAGGGACAAGTATATAAGCCCTTTCCCCACCCCTAAAGTTACCTTATAAATTTCCATAGAAATTACTACCAATGAAAACATCTCACATCATGCTTTTGCACAAGAAACGACAAGTGTGGGTGTAAGCACATGTTTTAGTTGCCTTATGGTCTCTGGTAACTTTATTGTTAGGGAAATAGCTACTCTAAACCTGTTAAATATACATGAATGGTATTTTCATGGCTACTGCTATTAACATCAAAATATAGGCAAAATGGGTCAAAATAATTAATTATTTTTTTAATATTCTGGTGTTCTTAACCAGAATATAGTTGGTTACTGTGTAGTAGTGTTAGGAGATTTCTGTTTTGGTTGGAAGCAACTTGCACTTAATTGTCAGCATCAGAGCACTGAAATACAGAATGTTTCTGTCCAGTGCATCAGCCCTATGGAACAGATCACGTGCATGCCTTCTGTAGAACTTGATGTTCATGCTTTCTTTTACTTTGTGACACTTACTGCAGATGTTTAATTAGGCCATTTGAAGCACTTTGGAGCAAAGTGAGAAAATAATTTATTGTGGGTCAAATTTCTCAGTCCCTAGGGCCAGTGGAACACTTTCTGTAGATTTCTGTGAGAATTAGAGAACATTAGAATTTTATAGGTTGTCTTTTCTTTCCTTACAAGAAAGCCTTGAAGTCATCTTTGTAATCTTTTTGCTGAGCACAGGGTAAGGAAGGATGCTGGTTCAGAAGTAAAGTGCTTGTTGAAGGTGGTGGTCTGTAATGACTGCATCTCGTGGGCTGCTGTCAGCCTTCCTGCAGGGTTCCCACTTGATATGAAAGGTACGTTGTGATTAAAAAGTAGTTGTAAGCCCCACTGTGTTATTTACCTTTGTTTAAAAAGAAGGTAAGAGTGCCTCAGACCCATCTGCTAGAACAACGTGTAAAGTGTGGTGTGTGTGTGGGTTTTTTTTTTTTTTTCTTCTGCCATGTGCTTATTGCTCTTCAGGCTATGAGCAATGTGCTGGTAATTCTCGGAGGAGTAGCAGTAGCAACCCTGGAACCAGAAAAGCCAAGTTCAGGAAAGGCAAACCATACAGCAAGTTGATTCCATTCTGTTCTTTTGTATGCTAACTGTAGCAGAATAATGATCTCGGAAAATAATTGTGTCCCTGTGGATAGCAATGGCCTACATCTCCAGATCTGCACACATGACAGTGATGTGTTTGGAACAGAAGCGCAGGATTGTGGCCCAGTACTTCGTGATACATCCTTAGTGTTGTACCGCATGTGTTCTGGGATTTGTGTGATAGCATCTGTAAGGCAATAGAATTTTAGGATCTGGGGTGAAAGCTTTTAAACATCTGTGGTTTATCTCTCATGGCGTCACTCTAGAAACCTGGCTGTGTGCATGTGGAAGCTGCAGTCTCACTCAGAAAACCTGAGCGGCGTAACCTTAGCCCAGCCGTCCTGTAACGGGCTCAGCACTGCAGCCGCCTCAGTGAGCTGAGCTAGATGCCGTTCCTCCTGGCGGAGCTCAGGTTTGTAGTGTGCTTTGTGTTGAGTTAGCAGGAAATCCAGCAGGCTGCCCCAGGGGCAGGTAAAGGTATTGGCATGTGAGAAAACGGACAAAACAACATATCTGGAATGTGAAATGTTTAGTGTTTGCTGATAGTAGTTCCTTTGTATTTAAAATCAGTGAAAATTAATCTCATCTTCATATTTTATTGTGGACTGGAGAAAATAATGGAATGAGCAACAAAAGTTACTTTTGGCTCACTTCCAGGATAGTCTGGAGGTGATGCAGACAATCACACCACATGAAATAGTGTACTGGGGACCGTGTCCACCATAGATATTGACAGAGCAAGTTGGTTTAGTCTTGTTTTATTTTGAGTTACACAATTTAATATAGAAAAAAAAAGACTGGTGCTACCCAAACTTATTTTGAGGATATTCAGGTGCACAGTCCAGCATGATGGAGAAGCCGTGTCCTAATGAATCAGCGTAGAGCTCTGGAGTT
>NW_010125482.1:14961-15870 GCF_000699245.1 Pterocles gutturalis
TTCGTTTCTCACAACTATTGTCCAGGATGCATGTCCAGGGGCAGAGCTGATCACAGCTGTGCACTGCTACACATGTGTGTTGGAAACATGTGTGTAACATCCTTGCATGATAATGGAGGGGGGAAAAACCCCAAACAAACAAAAACCAAGGTATGCTGTCACTGTCTATTCTGTATGTGTATACATATTTTGGTTTAATTATAAAATTTTCAGGCTTGCAAGTCCAAGTTTTACTTGTAATTATATGAAAGAACTCTAGGTGATGGCAAAAATACATTTGTCAAAAGAATTTATTTCATTTATTTTCACCGAATCTTAGAATCATAGAATGGTTTGGGTTGGAAGGGACCTTGAAGATCATCTAGTTCCAAGAAGCCCATTCATTTGAGAGCTTAACTCTGTGTTGTAGAAGTCAAAGGAGGCTTTTCCCGTTGACTTCATCACAGTCAGGATCAGACCTATCCATGTGTCATTGTCCCTGCACGTGGTCACACATATAATTGCCATTCGTGTCTATAAGGTCCTGCCCTGTGCCAAAGGGCAATCCATCTTGAATGCCATGTTTTATGAAATTACTTTTTTATTTGAGAGCTTAACTCTGTGTTGTAGAAGTCAAAGGAGGCTTTTCCCGTTGACTTCATCACAGTCAGGATCAGACCTATCCATGTGTCATTGTCCCTGCACGTGGTCACACATATAATTGCCATTCGTGTCTATAAGGTCCTGCCCTGTGCCAAAGGGCAATCCATCTTGAATGCCATGTTTTATGAAATTACTTTTTTATTCTATCTCTTTGTTGTCTCTGCACGTAGTCACACATATAATTGCCGTTCATGTCTATAAGGTCCTGCCCTGTGCCGAAGGGCAATCCATCTTGAACGCCATGTTTTATGAAATTACTTTTTTATT
>NW_010125483.1:0-246 GCF_000699245.1 Pterocles gutturalis
GCAGCCAGGGGCTCCTGGGGACAGCCCCGGGAAATCCTGCACCGGGAGCTCCGGGTACTGAGCAGAGTGGGCTGAGCACCCCTTCAGGAGGGATGTACTGGTTCTCCTGGCCGAGCTGGAGGAGGGAACGTAACACAGGCACCTGCGACAGCACCTGGAGCTGCGGAGGAAGAGCCGAGCACATGGCACCTGGCAGCTCTGCAGCAGCAGGTTACACCGCTGGATTCCGCCATTCCAGCAGCGGGG
>NW_010125483.1:284-9028 GCF_000699245.1 Pterocles gutturalis
CCCCAATCCCAGCAGAGGGTTACACCACTGGATTCCCCCATCCCAGCAGCGGGTTACACCGCTGGATTCCCCCATCCCAGCAGTGGGTTACACCGCTGGATTTCTCCAATTCCAGACCTGTGCTGCTTTAAAGGGCAAAGCCATTCTGACCGGGGAGCGTGGCTGGTTTCCCTTTATCACACAGAAACAACACCAATACAGCCGCTTTGTTCCAAAGCACGAGCACGGCCACTTGCCACAGGAGACAGCCCAGGAGTGCGACCCAGCCTGGCCAGCAGCGCAGCTCAGAGCGGCTCCAAACCCCGCTCCGGTGCGGACACATACGATGGGGCTCTCGCACGGACACACGCGATGGGGCTCTCGCACCGCTCACCCAACCCGCAGCCTGCAAACACCCTTCTCTACAGAAATTGCCAGAATTCCTCAAGTCTCCTGCTGTGAAATCACAGCTTCAGCGCACGTCAGGTTTATGCTCTTCCTACGCTGCTCACTAGAAACGCCGCGTTTTTCTGACATCTTTTGAAGCACCCGGCTACCCACAGCAGGCGTTTCGCCTTTTCTCAGCCCCCTCCACCGCTCACGCCGGAGGTTCCCAGTCGCTGCCCTACGCCAGCGTGCCTGGTCCCAGTGCTGCTTCACACACCCCGATGGTGATGGAGAGAGACTTTCTGGGTGCATCACAAGCACAGATCCAAACAAGATCCAAATCAACAGATCTCCTATTGGGGAAAGGAGGGTGCCCACGCACTAGCTGGCCCGTGTCTTAATCCAGACTCACCGGCCCTGAGTCTCAAGCCAGTTATTAAGTGCAATGAAGTGGGGGTTGAAGGCGCTCACCTGGCTCTGCCAGCTCACTTCTCTTACCCTGGGCTGCACAACACACAAGTCCTCTACAGAGTGTCAGAGTTCAAGCCCCGTGCCTCGCTCTGGTCTGCTCCCCGCTCCCACGCAGCCCCCGAGCACATCCTTGTTGACCTCCCACTACCCGGACAGCCGGGGATGCTTTCCAAGCTCCCGAAGGATGCGTTCAGGTATTGCATATTCCCCCCTCCTTTCGTAAGTGGGAAAGCTGCCCAGAAACCTGGTTGCTGTCAAGAAAAGTATGAAATTCAGAGATGAGTATGACACAGGGGAAAAGGGTGGGAGAGGAGGGAAGGAAATCAATAGCAGGAGCAGACAAGCTCCAGTAAAACTCCTGAGCTCTGCAGCTTCAAAGATGCATCTTCAGCTTTCTGAGCCAGTGCTGGACCACAGCTCTGGTCTTGGCAGCAGAAGAGAACTGCTCAGAGCCCCATTTCCAAGGGGACTTGATCCACATAGCTCTTTTGAAGTGACTACATTTATTTCTCTCTCCACAAAGAAGCCTGTCCTGAGCTGAATGCTGCTGCTCCAGAGGTGGGAGGCAAAGAAAAGCAGACCCACACTTCTAAGACCGTAAGGGAAAGAAAAGGGCAAAAATATTTCTTAAAGAGAACAGAGTTAAACGTTCCAACACTCCTGTTTTGCAAGCGTAACCACTCAACTCTTACAGCTACATCAGCTCCTGCCTCAGCCCTCAGCCTGTTCTGCAACGTCAGACACGATGCTCACAACCCCTTCTGCTCTGTCAAAGGCTGCAGGAGCTGGGTACAGCCAGCAAACGCCGCGCCCTGGGAGGGGGCGCGTGGAAGGCCAGGCAGGGAAATGGCATCAGCCCGAAGGAGTTCAGTCGGAGCTGTCAGTGTCCTCCCTGAACACGACTGATGACGCAGCAAGGGTCAGAGCAGGCTGGGGAACGGGGTGAGCCTGACACCAAGGGAGCAAGATCCCGAATCCAGGGATCTGGGCAAGAAGAAACAGAGACCAACCGAATGACACTGCAAAGGGCAACCTGCGATGGCGACTGGCCGCTCTCCTCCCCATCCACGGAGACCCAGGCCTCCCGCCACGCCGTGCATTACCACGGTTTTCCTCCGGCTTTTACTGGCGTCTCTGCAGAGAGCAGGGTCTGGCCACGGCGCTTTTCACAATGTGCTGCAAGCTTCCAGCAGTTCTAATCAGTTTTGTGCACATACCGCAGCGAGGCACAGCGCCTAAAGCCGCCTCAGACACAGCTCCTCTTCCCTAAAACACCAGGGACGAGCCAGGAGGTGTTGAGAAAAACATAAGAGATCTGAGCTGAACAAGGCAGCAGCAGCGAAACGCAACGAATGGCTCAGAGAGCTGCGTCCTCCTGTGATGAACTGCGTCAGCTCCGAAATGAGAGCTGTCGGATGCGGAGGTCAGGGTGAGCGATGACGGTCATCTCGTCTGACCTCCTGCCCAGCACAAGCCCGGGAGCCTCACCCGGCAGCTCCCCCATCAATCCCCCGTGCTGATTGCACTGCCGCACATTTGGACAGCCTCGTAGCCTTGGTTAAAAATATCCCAGTGACAGAGAATCACCACTGAGCACTGCTCATTACGAGGTCTCGGGAGGATGAAAGTCCATCCCTCTGCAGCAGGGCTGCTCTGGCTGCTCCTCTGGTTTCACCCTGCCTGTGGTGGATGCTCCCTTCCACAGCTGCTTCCATCCAACTCCTCTGCCACCCAGGGCAGCTCAGGGTCCCACGGTGCTGTCCTGGTGCACGTGTCACATTTACATCCCACATTCTCTTGCCACCTCCTGACCCACAATAAACAGCGAAGAACAACCGCCAAGATGTGTGCTCGGGCTAAAGGAGGTCGCAGGTGCAACACGCCAAGCGGGGGAGCAGCCCATGGGAAGGAAAGAGGCGATACGGGAGCTGCCATCCCCCCCAGGGGAAGAACAACCCTCCACCATGCCCAGCACGGAGCAGGGCAGCGCCCGGTTCCACCGCTGCTCTCCACTTCTCTCCTTAGGAACACAGAGGAACGCTGGGGCGAGACAGCTGCTGTGAAGCTTGTCAAGGACAAGGACCGTGTCCCCTTCTGCTCCCCAGCGAGAGGCTGCTCTGCTCTGCTCTGCTCGCTCCTCAGGGTGTACGTGAGGTTGCTGCGTTGGGCTTTTGGTTTTGTCGGTTTGTTTTGCGAGACCTGGAAAGGCTATTCCAGAAGGCAGAGACTGTCGAACAAGTGTGTCACCGATGGCTGGAGCTGAGAAACCCATTTTACTCTCCCCATCCCTAGAAAACCCGCCCATCACTAGCTGTTGTTACCCCCTCTCTCCCCCAACACAACATAGCAGGGACGCACCTCGTGTAGTCGGCAGCATGTCCGACAGCCCCTGCCAGGCCGTCACCATCTCTGGGTTCTTCTCCAGGTCTGCAAAGTTCTTCCACACTCTGATGGCACCATCATCTTGGGGAGGAAAAGAGAACACAACGCAACGTCACCGCTGACACAACGCCCCTAACTGCTTGTGCACGACAAAGGACACACAGAAGCGGAACGGCAGTCACACAAACTCCAAAACTGAGAGCGGCACCTGAACTTCATCCTATCTATTAGACTTGTTTGTCCTCTCTAATCCTACATCCATGAAAGCTAACGCATTGTTCTGCTAGGGACTGTTCTGGAAGAGCTTTTCTCCTTCCCTCGAACAACACCTGACATTAGATGTCGCTCCATTTCTTTGACCCGTTCGTCTTCTCTAGGACTCTTCTCTGCCCTCCTTGCTATTGGTGCTGAGAGCCTGCTAAACACAAAACACGACCCCACAGAAGGAGCTGAATCAACGCCCAGCCCATCAGCAGCAGATCTTTCAAGAACATTGTGTATTTTTTCAGTTTGTTCCCCACCTGTGAAACTTTTGTGCTAAGAATCAATAAATTGAAAGAAAAATGTCCTAAAGGCCCTTTCAGCTCCTCTTCCACCTCTCTTCATTATACCCAACCCGTGCGTTTCAGGATGAAGTTTGAAAAGCTATTGAAAACACTTCGACTGCCGGGTTTAGAATGGTTTCTCGGGAGAGAAGCAGATCTCACCCACAGCTTTACAGAGCAATGAATGGGGGAAGGCTCTTCAGGCTCCAGGGCGTTCTGGAGAACCGCATCCCCGGGGAGATAATGGACGAGAGAGACGCTCACGACCACGCCAGAAGCTCAGGACTTCCAACCAGCCCTGCCTGCTCTCCACTCCAACCAGCACAAGCAACAGAAGTGGATTTCTTCCAACTGGGAGAGCGAGCGGAGCAGCAGAGCTCCCCCGGAGGCGGGCGCTGCAGAGACCGCCCGTCGCGCCCGCACGCGTGGGGAAGCGTTCTCACCCGTGGCAGTCAGCAGCAGGGAGCAGTCCTGCCCGTTCAGGTACTCCATCGCTGTGATCCTGGTGTAGCGAGGGTTCCCGTTGTGGAAATAGTCCAACTTCTCCCCTTTCTCCCAGTCCCAAAAACTGGGGGAGGAAAACAAACATCGCATCAGTTCCTGGTTCCCTACGTACGGTACAGGAGAGATCCGCTGGGTACAGCGGCACGAGAAACTATGGCAGCTCGGTTGGGCTCCTCCTTTGGTGTTCACCATCGTTTTATTAACAACGTGCGTCAACCTTCTGCAAAAGAAACAGGACAAAGCCCTCACCAGATGCTGTCTTTGTCGGCCACGGCGATGCAGGGCGTGAAGGGGTGGAACTTCACCACGGAGGGGACGCCCGGGTTCCTGTTGAGGAAGATCTGATCGTCCAGCCGGGAGATTCCTGCGGGGACAGGAGGCAGCCGCGGCTCAGCGCCGGGGAATGGGGCTGGGACCCCCCCAGCTTCCCAGTGCCATGTGTCCCCCTCCTCCTGCCCCCCCAGTTCTCACCATCAGACCCCCAACACCTTCCTCCTTCAGGGACCTGCTCAGACCCCAGCATGTGGCAGCCCCGACCCTTCCATGCTGGTTGTCTCACGTCTTAAGTCTTGAACTAAAATCTGTGGTGACAGGCCAGGGGGTCCTTTGGAGAAACAGCTCAGAGAACTCCTACTCTGTGTTGACAGAAAAGTCAACATTATTTTTTCAAAATGAAAAAAAAAAAAAAAAAGGAAAAGCTTTTTTCAACTTAAAAGGCAGCATTTCATTTTAGCTTGTGGATTATTTATTCAACCTTCCATTTCGGTTCTTTTAAATTTTAGGTTAATTTGCAAATGAAAAATGTGTTTTCCACGGAGACACTAAAATGCTGGTTAAAGACCTTTCCCATCTTTTCTTCAGAACACTTTGCTATTCACAAACAGCTTCGGTCCCCCTGACACCGCACGTTCTTGTCACTGTCTGAGTTCAGCACACGCACCCGTAAGCCCAGGAGACACTTACTCAGTTCTAGTTTGTTTCAGGATGCATCCATTTAATCTCATTTTCATTAAAAGATTGTAAATCTATTTTAATCCTTTTTAATATTTCACATTTTCATTTTTTTTTAATAAATACTGGCATTTCAGCCACTCAGGTCAAGCAACCAAATGCGAACACTGTCTAGAAAAAGATTTCACTTCTTCAGGCAAGAAGGAAAAATCCCCTTCTTGGTATTCAAACAGATCTCCCAGGCCGTCTCCTGGGCTCCGTTTCTGCCCTGCTCTGGTTTCTGCTACTCTGCAGCCCGATGACATGAAGCCACCCATTGTCCCGTCCAGCCCAGCAAACCTCCGGCCAGCGAGGCACGCAGAGGGCTGAGCCTGGACACTTCTCTATCAGTAAATGATTATTTCCAACTCTGCGTGCCCCAGCGAGCATCCCAGGAGAGGAACAGCCCCCCAGCCCGGTTCTGCCCTGGGAACGCTGCCGGGAGGGGGCCAGGGGTCCCCCAACGCCGCTGCCCAGCACCCGCTGTTCACCGCACGCCGGCAGGAATCGCTTCACTCTGCGAATTCCCCAGGAAACGTCATCGGGTTCCACTATGTGAGAATAAATCCCTGGGCTAGAAGAGTTCTAACCCAACCGCTGCCTCACAGAGGCACAGAGAGTCAGCAATAAGAGCAACGTCAGCCTTCTGGGGGGTACCCCATAGTGAAACGCGGACCCGAGGCACGCCCGACGGACACGGGTCAGCGGCACGCGTGGAGCCGGGCATCCGAGAATGGAAAATAGAGCGGGGTAGGTACGAGGAGTAAGCATCATTCGCAGAGTTGGGAAGGTGAAAGCTGCCGAGATGTCTCCGGAGAACACAGCCTGCAGCTCGGCAGGGCGGGTTGCCCCAACGGCGTCCGACACAGGGCGAGCGCTGCCGGAGCCGCCTTGGCCAGGCGGCAGCTCTGGAGGTTATCCTAAAACATTCTGCCTTCTGTCCCTTTAAAAACATAACCTACAGCATCCATCCAAGCCTTACGGGACAGGGAGGAAAAGTCCAAGTGGTAAATCAATAGCATCTGTTCCGGGCTCTGCACCATCGATTTCATGCCAAGGGCTCTGGCTCTCGCGGAGGCGCCGGCTGCGAGCGGGAGCGCGGCTGAAGGGCTCAGCTGCTGCCCGTGGGCAGCGAGGGCCCGGGAGCCAACGCCTGCACTGGAAATGGGATGCTTTGTCAGTTCTTATAAGCGGGGAAGCCTGCTTTCATGGCAGGCTCTCTCCTCCTTCAAAGGAGCCATCGCCCTGCGGCTCCTCCATCCCTGCGGCTCCTCCATCCCGTGCGGGACTCGCCGGGCTCCGGCTGAGCCGTCCGCTGGGACCGACCGCGGCGTGTTCTAACGCAGCGCTGCAGGGAAGGGCTCAGAGGGGAAGGCAGACAGCTGACACCTAAAGTGGGCACTGCCCTGGCCTAGAGAACAAAACCAGCTGCTGAGAGCGGAAAGGTGACTGTGGGTGAACCCCCTGCAGCAGCACCGCCTCGCTGCGCCCGTCCCAGGGTCAGCACGGGACCCCCATCGGCCGGGGTTGACAGCTCAGCATCCGGACTCGGGACGGTGCTCGGAGCTGGAGGAAGCTGCCTGCACAGGGCGAGAGGGAATCACTCACCCTTCTGGATGATCTTCTGGGCTTGCTTCCTGACCCGGGCGTTGCGCAGGAACCGCCACTCTCTCTCCTTGCGGATCTGGCTCTCCAAGTCGTGCTCTTCTGGGATCTTTCAGTGTATCGGCACATTCACAACACAAAACAACAACCACCGTCAAAACCCCTGAATTACCTCTGTAACCTGCACCCACACACGTGCACGTCAGCAAACAGAGGAGCTCGTGGGACCTTATGTTATTAAACACTTGAGCGTCTTTCTGACCTAAATCTTCCCCACCGTCTGTAATCTCTCCCTTTTCCTTTTGCTGTGTTTTGTTTTGTCTCTAAGTCGTGGGCACTCCTCCGGAGGGAATGCCGGGGGTTCCTGAAGGGCCACGCACGCCATGGGTTGGGAAGGAACCTCCCTCCGCTGCACACCCCATCCCCGCAACGTCTTTCCTCCCTAATCAATGCAGGTTTCAGAGCAGTACAGATCACTCTGCTTAACACTTCTCAGCTGAAAAGCATCACGTAACAATCCTGAGATTAAAGAGAGAACACAGCTTTGAGCCAGAGAGCTCAGAACACATTTAAGTCTTGCTTTCCTTGCTAATAGATGACTGCGGGCCAAAAAAGGCATCACTCCAAATCCCCGGGATGCTCGAGTTACCAACATCCCGTTTACTAGCGACAGCGACCGGTTCCGTTTGCCAGAGCAGAACGGGCTGCAAGGAAGCGATGCCCCCGTGTCCCCTCGGTTTGATTACACACCGACCTCCACCTGCAACGGGAGAGAGCCCTGGAGCAGCACACAGCTGCTCTCACCTGTTTTACTGCATTGATTCACACCCCACAGCTCCGGGCTTCGGCAGCCTCCACGCCTTTCCCCTGGCCACTTGGGATCCTGCACCCGCGCCACCGGCAGCTCCTGCCTGGGACCGGAGCAGTTGGGATGCTGCTCCCGATGACCCGCAGAGACCACGGGCATCGGAGAGCACGGGCATCGGAGAGCATGGGCGTCAGAGACCATGGGCGTCAGAGACCACAGGCATTGGAGACCATGGGTATCGCACCCTTGGTCAAAGCACAGGATCAAAAGGAATAAACTGACATGATCTCATCCCCCAAACCACTGCAGCAGTTACACATTATGTCTTTAATTTAATGCTTAAAAAATTATCCAAGGCTAGGAACACCTCTGCTTTAGGAACAGCCTTGGCTCAATGAAGGGGCTGAGCTCCAGGACTAATCTAGAACCTTCTGATGACGGCTGTTCCAAAAGGAGTAACTCTTGGAGAAGAGAGACAGGAACGACAGTCCTTCCTCTGCTTCCTCATTCCCCACAAACACACCCTTTTTTTTTTTTCTCCTAATAAAGTACTTACATCGTCTGTCACTATTATATATACCATCTTCAAAATGCACTGCGCTTTTGAAAAAAACTATTACTGAGCTGAATCTCTGCTTCTTTGAAATAAAGAAAAAATTACAAACCCACCCTCTGCCTTTCCTCCTGGGAAAAAAAAAAAGCAAGCGCTACCATTTCAATTTTTCAAGAATACACCACCCATTAGAAAGGCAATGACAAACGACCAATAATGTAAAGCAATAAACAAACCCAAGATAAAATACATCAAAGGAGATGTGAGAGCAGAGAGATTACACCTACACCTTAATGAAAATCCAGCTTCTCTGGGAATAAATTAAAGTAAGAGCTAAAAGGCCAGGGGAAGGGAGGGAATGAGCAGAACAGTAAATTCTCCTACAGGTACCCAGCGACTTTCAGAGTTTAGGGCTAAGGAACAGGCAGCTGGGCAAGGCGCTCCCCATCCCGCAGGTCCAGAGCAGCACGTGACAGAGCCTGTGGGCTGTGCGGGTCTGAAGAACAGGAACCGAGCTCTT
>NW_010125483.1:9047-10863 GCF_000699245.1 Pterocles gutturalis
TGCAGTTTTTATCTTCTGATATCAGTAATGAAGAGTCCTCCTGTGACGATGTCCCAGGGCACGGTCCCCAGCAGAGCGCGTACGGCGGGACAAGCCTCAGACACGGCTGGAAGGATGCTCGGTGCAAGCGACCGTGCCAGGGAACACCCTGGTGAGAAGGAGACGGTGTGCAGGCTCCCCATCGTCAGGATGTGTGTGCAGCGGAGAGCCGTGACCTGCAGCCCCGCTGCTGCTGGCTGGAAAAGCAGAGATCTTTCCTCCAAAGAACTCACTCTTTGGGCTCATCGTTCATGTCTCTGCCTCTGTGTCAGAACGTCATTTCAGTGGAGAGCAGCCTGGGCTGGGCTGTGGCTCAGCCTTCCCCCGAGCAGAGCTCCCAGGGGACGGGGGACTCACAACCGGGGCCACGCTGGGGACCGCGACCTGCCACCAGCTCCCAGCACCTCTGAGCTCCCACTCAGATGGAAACCAGTTACGGCTCTGAAACCTCCCGCCAAGCAGTGCCATCTGACAGCCAGCAAAGTTTTTCTCCTTTCACCCTTGGTCTCTCCCCCTGGCAGGGAAGCTGGGGCGGGTTCGGCAGCCGGGTTTTCCCAGGTTAGCGGTGCCGCAGCCGCTGCGGAAACCTCGGCTCCGCTACCAGGACTCTGAACAGCGGCCAAGGCACAGCACGGCAGTGGAGGCAGGGATGTATCAGGAAGGATTCCTTATGTAATTCTCACCTTCCAGGATCCGTACCAGCTCCTGCCCGCATGTTCTGCCAGTCCTGGAGCAGCAGATGCTGGCTCCCGCTCTCCTCGACGCAGGGCTTCCTGGCAGCTGGCACCGAGGCTTTCCTGCGCCTCTCGCTCCAAGCCCGCCCGCGGTTAGCAGAACAGCCTCTTGCCACCGAGTTTTCAGGAAGAGGAAAGACTTTTGCAGAGATGAGAGCTGGGGTAGGTATCTGTTTTTCCTGGCACACTGAGAACTCACAATGCAGCGTTTTCTTTCTCCATTTATTTGATTAGATAATCAATAAATCAAATCCGGTATGATGGCTTGAAACGGAGCCAGTGATTTACACTGGAAATTAATCCCTCAATCTTTCCAGTGAAAGCTTCCTCAGAGCAAGGTCTATGAAGCAAAGCTAAATTCATAAATTAAATATGACCAAGATGCACTCACAGTCATTTTATGTTTATTCATTACAGGAACAGTTGTCTTGTCTTTCCCTGCTTACGATGGTAGGCTGCATCTCCAAATGAAGCACTGGAATGAAACATCAGTGTCGTCTTTTTCCATCAGTACTCGGTAGACTTTACTCTTTGCCTTTTTCATGAGGCTGCAGTTCCCCAAAGGCAGCAGCTGCCAGCCAGGGCTGTTTGTTCCTTCCTGCTGCAGGAGCAGCGATCCCAGGATCTTGGCAGGAACCCGGCCAACACCCGAGCTATGGATGGCCGGTCCTGCCCGGCAGAGGGAGGGCAGGGCCTGCCCGCCAGCCACCAAGAAACGCCCAAGAAAGCTCTCCTAGCGGGACTTCTCCCCGTGCCTTGCACCCACACCGCCCGCTCCGCTTGCACAGACACAGCATCCCGTCGGTACAGCACGACACGCCAGCTCCTCTACAAAGCCTCAACTTGTCCTTTCAAAGCTGCTTCCCAGAACTAACGGGGAAATCAATTCTGCTCCTTGTTTTATTCCAAAGCACAGTTTTGTTTTGCTCAAACTTTACCTAAAACATTGCTGTTGAGGACAGTCCGTGCTCAGAAAACTCAACCCTCGTCAGTATTTCCAAACGAAAACACTCAAGAAACTGCTAAAAGAGCCACCGCTGCCA
>NW_010125483.1:10962-11253 GCF_000699245.1 Pterocles gutturalis
CCTCCGGGGCTCGCCGGGGCGCGGGGGAGCCCTGGGTGCTGGGATGAGCACAGGAACGCTCCACGTCCCCCCTTTCCTCCCCCACAGGAACTGTCTCTGGTTTATGCACGGGACAGAGCGAACCACCCACGCACCCAAAGCCGCCCATCTGCACCCACCCGCCTCTGCGCGGCCGCCTGCCGTGATCTATTTTATTAATACGGACATCCCTCTTCCCTGGGAAAAGCGCTCCTTGGAAAGCAGACAAATGATTTTAATAAGACCTAAGAGACGGAACATCAGCCTCCTCCT
>NW_010125483.1:11271-15778 GCF_000699245.1 Pterocles gutturalis
GCACCAAGACACCGAAACTCATCTTGATGAGAGAAGACCCAGGTTTAAAGTCCGACCAAGCCCCACGGGCCAGACGCACGTCCTAATGAATTATTCTGCTAATTAATGATACCAGAAGACAGTTAATTTCCCCAGCAGCTGAGGAAGTGTCAGGGAACCGCTGCACCATCGAGTCTTTCCTCCTGGTGATTCTCAAAAGAAATCAAATAAACTGGCTGCCAGGTAACGAGGGTTCTGATATCCTTAAACCGGGGGCACCGACCTCACCTCATCACCACCCACCCTAACGAGCCTGGAGAGCGGCGACGGATGGCTCGGCGGCAGCTCCTGGATGAGACAGTGCAGAAAATGGCCCGTGTCCTCCTTGCCAGTGCTTGCACATGAACACCCGCTGCGGCGTTGCTCAGGTAATGGCATTAATACAGACCGGGCGTGATTATTATTCACAGAAATTGCAATCTCTCCAAGAAATTACGCTGAAAGTTCTGTTAGTTCGTGCTGCTTGACTCTCGGGGTGCCTGCAGGCTGACTTACTGCTTGTTTGCATTTCATACTTAAAACCAAAACCTGATCTTTGGCTGAAAGATTCTGGGAATTGAACGGTTTCTCTTTCCACTCATTGATGATCTTTGCCCATCTCTTTCGAGCTCTGTTTCAGCTTTTTCCTAGAACAAGGCTTCAGCGTATCTCACTCCACACAAAGCCTCCCCGCTCACCAGGACGCGCTCACTCCTGAGGACATCTCCCTGGAGATTTGTCACTGCCACCCTCATTCTTTGCCATAACGGACCTTTTTTTTTTTTTTTAAACTTTAAGAAACAACAACAGTGCTTCCAAAGTTTCCCCCAGGCAGCCAGGTGGATGTCCGGTCCCCGTCGCTTTCTCCTGTTTAAGGCGTTTGCAGAGGGTGCCCCTGCGCAGAGCCCAGCTCTGGTCACACCGGGACAGAGCCCAAAGGCTCCGTCCTGCTGCCAGCGCGACGACGTGCTCTTCACCCGGGGCGGCAGGCTCCAGCACTTCTCTGCTGTTTGAGCACCATCACAGCCAGAAAATTCAGCTGGAATATCAGAAAGAAAACAGCTCCTCTCCTTCTCCAGCCTCTCAAAGCTCTTTCTGGAATACAGAGCCTTCCTTACTCCTTTTTTTAATACTAAAAAAAAAATCAATGTTTACTATAATACAATTTTGAATACACAGACAAGCACAACATTTACAACGAAACAACTCCACAATGCAACCTGCGACTGGGCAGAACTGGTGGCTTTGGGCCAGCTCCAGAACCTCTCCCCATCTCCTCGTTTTCCCGAACGTGCCCCACACGGCGCGGGGCTCTCGCTCGGGCGCTTTCCCCAGCACTGTCCCACCTGCCACTCGCTCCCTGCTCCCTCTGACGATCTCACCCCTCTCCCTTCACAAGCACAGTGGTCCCACAGCTCCCGAGCAGCGTTGACGCAGGGAAGCCCATTCTGCCCCTCCGCAGCGGCACCGAGAAGCGCCAGCCTGCGCTCGGGACAGCGGCGCTCTCGGGACCTGCGGCGCCGTGACTCAAACACGCAGAGATAACAGAGTTCTTACCTTCATGACCGGCTGAGCAAAATACTTCGCGCTCCAGTCGCAAAACCCCGTCTGCACCGTGGCCGAAATGAAGCTTTTGTGTCCGACGGCGTCATCGGCATCGTCGGTCGTCTGTGCAGAGAGAGAGCAGGACGTTAGCCCGCGTCCCCACGCACGGTCACACCCAGAGCCCACACACCACCCGGCAGAGAAAAGCTCAACCACACTGCCACGGATACGAGAGGTTTTTACATCTAGCCCTACGATCACCGCCACTGCATTAACTCTTGGGAAATGTGCAGACACCCCATCGGCACAGCACGGGACAGAGCCAGGCTGCCGGGGGAGGCAGGGCTGAAGCATCAGCCCAGCATCACAATGCACTCCCAGGATGAGTTTCTCATGGTCTCCCCAGCACCTGGCTCGAGGAACAGTGGAGCAGAGAAGATGATTCAGGATGAAGCACAGCCAGACACAGCCTCAGGTCAAGGGCACAGATGTGTTATCTGCTACGAAGCACAAAACACCCAAAAAGAAAATGGGAAAACTGCTCCACTCCGCAGCTTTCATCCGGCTTTTCAGAACTATGACCCAGGCTGGTGCTGCCATCCCCATGAGAAGAGAAGGTGCTCCTGCAAAGGCTTCAACGTTTTTTTCTTGTCTAATCACACAGAAAAATTCACTCTCCACCTCCTGTTGCTTCTGAGAGATTGTTCATTAAAGACGGGCAGCAATGCCGACTGACGTTCAGAGCGGCTCCTGCTCGGGATGCTGCGGATGCTGCGCTGGCCGCTCGTCCCAAGGACCGCGACGCACACACCCCACCGCTCCGATGGGAGAGTCCTTCCCTCTCACAGTGCCCGGGGGGAGAAAAGGAGGGTCAGCGTCCTCCCCACCACACTGTGGGCATCAGTACAGGCGACAGAGCCCGCGGGTGCCTCTCCAGCCTCCTCCCATCCACAGAGCCAGCACCAGGAAAATCCTGGGAGCACCCTGAGCTAGCGGAGAGGCAGAGATGCTGCTGCCAGACGAACACTGAGCACTGACGAGTCTAGCCTCTGCCTTCAAGTGGTGGCCACAAGTCCAAGTGCGCTTGGCCTCAACCCTATGAATGCAAAGTGACTCATCGACATTGGAGCCACCGGAAGGTGGCAGAACCCTGTGTGCACACTGAAAGCTGAGGGGTTGCTCCACTTGGCACCACATCAGTCCTTCATGCTGCTGCAAATGGAACAATGCCCAGCATCAGGACTGTCTTCAGAATGCTCAAATGGATGCAAACCCTGGCCTGCGTGCATGCCGAACCGAGGAGTCACCCCACTCCTCCCCGAGCCCCTCCCAGCTCTCCACCCATCGGCTCTCTCCCAGATGGGCGACGTGTAACGAGCTCTGGGCTTCCCAGCCGCTGTCCGGGCTCACCTCCTCCCGGGTCAAGCGTGGAGGGGAACGGGTGGGGGTGAAACTTTGGTCCCTGCTTTGCTGAGGTTGGAGGAAAAGCACCCGAGTGTCCCAGATCTGACTCTGCGCTATCACCCAGGCAGACAGGTGTTTATGAAAGAACAATCAATCACCTCCCATTAAATACTTCTTAGTAGTAGCAGAGGTGAATAATGGCCTATCAAAAGCTATAAAAAAAATTATTGTGAAGAAAAAAAATAATCCATTTTTATGCTACAGCTCAGAGGAAGCCAACCTGGAGTGAACGGCAGCTGGAAGCAGACGAGAGACACACAGAAATGAAATACACAGAACAGACTGTGTAAAGAACCCAGCGGAGCAGGGAAGCAGTCAGATCTGAAAGGGAAGTCTCGTTACCTGTTCTGGCCCTTTGTCAAACATTTTTCTCGTCCTGGGGAACTGGTGGGAGTGGGGAGTGTACTGGACCCCCATGCTGCCGACATTGGCGGGTCTCACGGATGCGATGTCCCGACTGACCGGCTGCTTTGTCACATCGTTGGTCAGGCTGGAGCTGCTTGTACTCGTGGTTGGAGGTGATCCTCTGAAGATCGAAAAAGAGGGAAAGGATTTAGATATCACTGGACATGAGACTCTTGCATGTGAATTCATTACTTCTACTTTGTTTCCTACTTGTGAAACTGACACTTCCCTACTGGGCTTCCTCTGAAAACACAAATCCAAGGAGCACAACCCCCATCCCCTCCAAAAGACACACAAACCCCAAACCCAGAGTGGATCTTGACTGCGTCAGCTCCAGATTGAGGGAAAGAAAGTTAACATTTTGGGAATGTGCAGGTCCGACAGCCACACGCCCACAGGTCCTGATGTCCGACCCGGGGCACCCCGACAAGCTGCTGCATTTCAGTGGGGAGGCTGGGAGCCCTGTCAGCCCACAGAAAAGCATTTATTTGTGTGTTAGTTGAGAGTTATCTTCTTGCACAGCTACATCATGCTACCAAAAGACACGAAAAACACCCCAGTGCCGTTCTGGGCCCTCCATTCCAACTCTGCATCATACTGGTGCACACTGGTTATGGGACCGTGGAGTCTGAAGTGCGTTTTCTCTTGGAGAGCAGGTTTTGGGAAACAATCACCTTTTCAAATCCTGGCTTTGCCCGTACCATTATCTCAATTTCACTGCCGTTTAGGCACGGCTTGCTGACCCACCCTGGCTTTTATCAGCTGAAAGCACAGTAAGTACAGACCAGACTCCAGTGGGAAATCGACCCCGCACAGGTCAGACCAGAGCGCACCATTAAAACCAGCAACCCTCAGCTCTTCCTTTCAACTCACCTCCAGATGATTAGTGCAGCTTGTTACTCTTTGTCCCAAAAAGAAAAACAGCAAGAAACTCCTCACCTCCCCCAGACCTTTTGTGTCCGAACACCTCACCAACAAGAAGCCACCGAGACTTCAGCACGTTCGCTCTCTCTGGGGCAGAGAACTGAGACAGCTCCGGAGCGGTGACTGGCGGGGGGCGACCCAAACCACCGCC
>NW_010125483.1:15854-16182 GCF_000699245.1 Pterocles gutturalis
GTCAGCGAGGACGTGTCCAGGATGCGCTGGGGGCGAGCGTTGACCGTTGCCTAGAGAAAGAACACAGCGGAGTCCTGAACAGCCCAGACCGCACAACACCGGCCGCAGCCCTTCGTTAGCTAATACAGCTGCACTCCTGGGTTAAAGGGAGCTAAGCTCTCCATCCGTGTGGGTGTTTAAAAATGTATAGGAAAAATAAACCCCTGTGCAGTTCCCAACACATGGGGTGGTTTTACTACTTTTTTATCCAGCAAACGCTTACCAGGGAGCACCCGCACGGGGAACGGCTCCGTCTAACCCCACACCAGCCCCTTCCCTCCAGCGGCTG
>NW_010125483.1:16237-16987 GCF_000699245.1 Pterocles gutturalis
CCCCTGCAGCAGCCAGCCTTCCCCTCCCTGCCTCCTGACCCAGGGCTGCACTTCTCACCACGACCACGTCTCCTCGTGCTCGAGCACCTATTCTGACCCTGGTTTCATGTTCGAGTCACAACTCTGGCTGTAAATTCAGCAGCTGCCTGAAATTGTCCCCGCTGCCTCTCCGCCTCCCCGAAGAGCCGAGCTTTGCCGGAGTTTGCTGGCGGACGCGCTTTGCAGCAGCACCACGTCCACCCTCGGGAGGAGGCAGGGGATGTGCTCAGTTGGGTTGCTCTGAGCTCTACAGGACACAGCCCGTCCTCCTGCAAACGCTGCCCTGGCACCCAGCCGCCAGCTAGAAGAGACCTGGTTCTGAAAGAGCCCGAGAAATCTTGTCCTTTCTCCCGGGGAAAGCCTCCAACATAAGCCAGGGGAAAGGCAGCGAGAAGTGCCGAGACAGCTCTGTCCCCAAAGGCTGAGCTCGCTGCTCACCCCGTGCACACAAACCTCCCCTGGGCAAAGGGAGAAGCCCTCCATCGCTTACGGACTCCTCTCCTTTCCTCCTCTTCCACATCACTCCCCCTTCTGCGAGTGTTTGAAATTTCTCACCTATTAAAACAACTTAAAGGAAGCCCCTGGCTGGCACAGAAAACCCAGAGGGACAAATCCTGCCACCCCAGCGGCAAGCTGCCGCTCAAACCCCGAGAACAACCCCATCCGGCAGCACAGGAGCCCAGCGGGGCGATCAGGGGTGACACGAGGGCT
>NW_010125483.1:17011-19181 GCF_000699245.1 Pterocles gutturalis
GACCAGCAGCTGCTACACACAGCACGCGAGGAGCAGGAGCTGGACGCGTGCTCCTCTGGAGCCCAGCTGACGAGCCTGTCCCACGGCAATGCCTTCACGGGAGAGCCAGCACGGTGAGCAGCAGCATCCGTCCCTGCGCTCAGAGCCCGCGCGTGTGTCTGCTGCAGAGGGAACCCAGGGGGTGTGCCGGAGCCAAAAGGCTGCTCCACTTCTCCCTTCCTCCAACGACCCCGCGAGGTTTTCCCCTCCAGGTTCCAGCCCCCTGGACCATCGCCCGTTTGGCTCCGAAGGGCAGGAGCAGCGATGCCCAGCACCAGGCAGCGCACCCGCACCGGGTCACCGCGGCTGGGAAAGCAAGAGCCACAGCCTCTGGTGAGCCTGGCTGCCCCCAGCCAGCCTCCTTGGACCAGCCAGCCTCCTCGGACCAGCCAGGCTCATTTTGTTCTTTTTCTCCTTTTCACAGGGGCTGGGAGGGGTCCGACAAGCCCCCATCCCTCGGGGGTCACTGTGAGCAGACGTGACCACGCAGGGCTGGGACAGACGGTCACACCACCAGGATGGAAAGAGAGGAGAAGCAACTAGTGACACACTATTATTCATCACCAATTCTAATTAGCCACAGGAGGCTCAGTTTTAAGATTCTCGCAGCCAGGTCTCTGTCCCCTGGAACGGGCCAGGTCACCTCGTGTCCCAGCAGAGGGACAAGGCCAGCTGACCATCACTCGCTGAAGGGGCACAGAGCTGAGCGTGGCAGGCAGCTTCCTCTCCTGGGAAAAGTGGAAAAGCCATTCCTTCCCCGAAAGCAGCGAGCGGTGCGAGGGCTGCAGCTCAGGGATGTGACAGAGGGTTTTGCTGGAGGCGGCAGCTCCCCGTTCCCCGAGGATTTGCTCCTCTGCCAGTCAAATCATCTTTTTTCAGGAGGGGAGACAGTAATTCATCATTTTGCAAATTGACTCCAGGTTAAAAAAAAAAAAAAAAGAGCACACTGTGAGAATGACAGAAATCCTGTACCAAGGGCTGGTGTCGTGGAGGAATAGCTCCCGGGATAACTCAGCCTCCGGCCTGCCTTTAAAAACAGCTGGACCTGGGGGGAAGCAAACCTTCCATACTGGGATTTCAAAAAAGTCTTAAAAGGCCAACATTGCTTACTGGGTCCTTCTTGTTTGTTTTGGTCCAGGCAAAAAGCGTGGTTTGGATTTTTTACGAGAGCAGGCTGGGAATGAGAGCTGTAACCATTCCGATCGGCATCACAAACACAAACCACAACACAGCCGCAACCTGCGCGAGAGCTCGCGGTGTCCGATCAGCCCGTGCAGCAAAGCGGCACATCTCGCACCCAGGAAGCACGCAGGGCTGTGCGTCCTACTCACCGGCTGCTCAGAAGACATCGCCCTATTTACAGGCCAGCGGAGCTCTCCGGCAGACAAGGATCTATATTCACGGCTCCGTTAGGAACCCTGAATAGCACCAGTCGAATTTGGAAACAAAAATTCTCCTTTTAATGCACACACTGCCTTGCAAATAACTTACAAATCCAGGCTCTAAGCTGGACTTTTGCACAGAACTCATAGTGCTGAGTTCCCCTGTTTTGCTGCAGGGATGAAGAAGCACAGCACCGGTGACTGCTCCTGTCGCCCCTCGGCCACCCCCCTCCCCACGAGCCGTCGGAGCACCCGTCGGGGCAGCCAGCCACGCCACCAGCACCTGCCTGGTACAAAATATGTTTAAAAATCATCAAGTCTCAAAGCACGGAGCGTGGCAACATTTTGAGGCTAAATAATGAGTTAACCAAGAAGGCAGATGCAGCGAACCCACCCCACGCAGCAGTGGAAGCCCGCGGCTGACGTTCAGGATTTCAGCCCAGGAGCCCGCGGTGCCGGGCGATGTCGCAGCGTTTTGTTCCCTTCTGTTAATTCCAGAAAACTTCAGATGCCCACGTTCCTAAACGGAACCTCTTGTTCCCTGAATTTTGTATTAATTAGAACAAAAGGGTTAAACCCCTCCGTGCTCAGGTGCTTTGCTTCACCTGAAGCAGTATTTTTGTTTAAGCAAGAAAATTAACTCTGGTTTGTATCCACGGATAACATTCAAACAACAAAATGGAAATGTGCTGCTTGCACACAGCGGGCCCGTGGGCAGCACCCAGGCTGCTCCCCTTCACATCCCACAA
>NW_010125483.1:19205-20593 GCF_000699245.1 Pterocles gutturalis
GAGCTCTGCACACAGTTAGCAAAAAATTTAATTGTTGGTAATTTGCATCACAGATCAGACGGCTCCTGGAACCCGCCTGAGCTCAGGGCAGCAGAGACCCGGAGCTGGGCTGTAAATCCCGGCAGCGCTGCTCACAGCGGGAGCTCTGCCCGTAGGGAAATGAATAAAGGCCAGATCAGAACCCGGGATCTGAAGCCTTCACTTCCATTTCGGCGGGCTGTTAATAGGATTTTTTTTTTTTAATTAAGAAAAAAATCCTTTTTAGAAGCCACCGAAGCCAGGTGGTCCTGGCAAAAGCAAAGCCCCCAGCAGCACGAAGCGCCGAGCAGCCAGCCCGTGATGTCCACAGCTGCTGGGAAATTGCACAGTTAAATACCTTGCACGTGGATCTTACGGCTAAGACAAAGAAGAACACAAAAGTTTTGTTCACTGAAGCATCCCCAGATAAAAATCTTTGTGAAAGGGAATGCTTCTTTTATTATTTTGCAAAGCTGTCTGCGAAGCCGTTGCTCTGGGAAGCCAGGGGCAGAGCAGCTGCCTGGGCAGCCGAGCAGGAGACGCGCGGGAGCCACCCACTCCAGCTGCTGGACCCCGCTCAGCACCAAGACATTCAGGTCCAAACTTGCCAGAATCAACGCAGAATTCACCAAACCAGCCACAACACTCCCAACAGATATCACAACATCGTGATCCCAATCCTGCTGGCTCAGCAGCCCCCCAGCAGCGCTGGTGAAGACATCTGCAGGCAGAGCAGCATCTTTAGCAATATTTATACACCTCCTTCCACAGCAAGGGGTAAGTCCTGAAAAAATATTTCAGACGGGAAAAGCAGATGTAGTTCCTCTTTACATCCCTTTTAATCCCACGGTAGGGGTAACACTTCATTTTGCAAAGAGCCTTCCAAAATACAAAACTGAAAGAGTTTCATGCATACGCAGCAGAGGGAAATCTTTCACCTTTTTGTTTTCTTATCCCCCCCCAGTTGGGCATCTCCAGCCTGATGGTTATCTGCTGTACACCCGAATTGCCGGGGAAGGGCTGACCTCGCTGCCCCCACATCAAAATAATTCTCTATCCCAAACCCCAGGCTTCACCACTCACTGACACGTGTACTTAAAACACAGAGTTCAAATAGGTAACTATTATTTTCTCAATAGAAAATCAGGTTTAAAGCAAGGAATCTCTACGGCATCACGATGGAGTGCACAATGCTGGCATCTCTTACTGCCGCTTCGGCTCAGAAGCCTAAGCCTGAAGATTTAGGATTATTCACTGGAAACCGTCAGTAAGAGACGTCATCTGGCATTGCAATGGCTCATGATCTCGATGCTGGAGCAACTAGAAGCAGGTGGGAAGGGCTGCGCCGGGGGGGCTGCCGCCGCCGGCTG
>NW_010125483.1:20714-22611 GCF_000699245.1 Pterocles gutturalis
TCACCGTGGAGGATGAGATGGGATGAGGATGGCGGTGGAGGCGGGTCAGCCCGGGCTGGGTGAGCGGTGGCGGGGTGTCTGCATGCTGACTCACATGTACTAGTTCACCTGGGTTGGAGAGCCGTTGTGGCTTCAGTCTGCACGCCAGTCCCACTTGCATAATCTAGATCAGTTTGCAAACGGATAATTGAATGAGGTATATTTAAGGTTTCTCCCAGGGACCGATCTAGATAAGTAGACTTCTAAACCAGACCTGCTGTCTAAGGTCTGCTCCTAATCGATATCCTACAACAGCCCCAGGCCCTCCCCCAGGTATTCGTTTCACCTGATCAAGGGTTCACACGAGCGTTTAGCATTCTCAAACATTAAAAGCTCCTTCTGCAACAGAACCAGACCACCAGGGCCACTTACCAGGGCCCTCCAAAGGATCTGCTGGGTTCGGTCTACCTATGCTTCGCCTACGCACGAAAAAAATGGACACACAAAAGCCTCGCGGACGCAGAGGAACGCAGAAGGGCATACCTTGTAGGCAATGCTGTTGAGAACTTTCATCGCCAAGTCGGAGACGTCGGGATAGGGGTCGGCAGCCAGGTGCAGGAGAACTCTCCAAATTTGGGTATAAACACTGTTGAAACTCACACCTAAAATAATAAAAAACAAAACAGCAAAGCCCCACAGCACATGACAATCCATCGACTCCAACGCTTTGATCTGATGTGAGAAAATTCATTAGAACTCCAAACATCCCAATGACATCTAAGAAAACATCAAGAGAAGAGCTCGAAAACACCCTGCGTGGGCATTCTGCCTCCATCGCGCCTTTCGGTGTGAACTCTGCAAGGGCTCGTACAATGAAAGTGGCAGAAAGCAAAACACATTAAAGACCACCTCAATAAGCTGCAGACAAACTGCCGGTTTTCTAGGCTCCTGAAGCAAACAATCTGAAAGGGTCAAATGTAGAAAGTCTCTGGATCTCCCGAGCTAAAACACCGAACAGCATAAAACTGCAGTCCTGGCGGATATTCTGATGGTTATTTTTATTGCTGTTTTAAGCATTAATACCCAGCTTGAATGTTCAGAGTTTATATATTCTATAAGTTTACTGAACATTAAAAAGAAGCTGTAGGACCCGTACCTCTGAGAAGCAGGGAGTCTAACTCAGCCTTTTCTATCGACGTTTGGATCAGTTCCTCAATTGCCAATTTGTTATTTAACGAGCGTGCCAGCTGTTTGGCATTTCAGCAGAAGGGACTGACAGATCCAAAGCACAAACCACATTAATAAGCATTTGCAACAACCGACAAAATTCCGTGAACAATCTATTTTGCTGCTTTTAGGCGCATCTCTAATTTGTTATTCTTTCTTCTAACCCTCGTCTAAGCGTTGTAACATCATCGTTCGGAAGCTGAGCCACGCGGGCAATACTGAAGTGGATGCACTAACGGAGAACGGAACTGGAGCAGTGATTTCAGATGAGTCACACCCAACGGTAAATGACAGATCAAGCTGTTACTGCATTTCCTTTCGCGTTTCTGGAGGCATCTAAAAATAAAGTGTTAAGTCAGGAAGAAAGGTTTCCTTGGCTGCGAGCAGCTTCTCACCTTGCAGAGCTGCTAAACCTGATGCTCCAGGCAGCAGCCAACAGAGCGGGAGAGCCCTGGGCTGCGGCTGGAGGAGGCAGGGGAACCCTGCTGCTGCCCGAACAACTCCCCGCACGCGACGGAGCATCCTGCAGGACGGAGAGGCAGCCACCCACCCCCCCCCACCCGAGGGGTCTCTGACCCAGCCGACAGCCAGAGGGTTTTCCACCTGGTGTCAGCTCCCCACAGCAACCCCACGAGCGTTCACACCCGCACCCCTGGGCAGCGCTGCCCGCTCGCCGGGGGCTGCCCACGCA
>NW_010125483.1:22870-23552 GCF_000699245.1 Pterocles gutturalis
ACAGGCAAACGCCGTGGGCTTTTCCAGAAGCTCTTTACCCATGTTTAAATACAGAAAATGTCAATACACAGCAAAGTGAGTCTCTGCGCAGAAGAGGGTCAGGCTCCCAGCCGCAAGGGTGGTGACACAACGCCGGTCTGTCCTCTCCAGGCTTCTGGCCATTTAGGATTCATTTTTGCATTTGCCATGTTCATCCTGGAAGCTTCCAGTACCAGGACAAGCAAAGGAGGAGGTGGAAGGAGAAAGAGCAAGAGAGGGAGCGAAGCCCCAGCGCTGCAGCACCAGCCCGTAACGCGCCCAGGCTCCACTCTGAGCTACGCCCCCGGCACCGGGTCCTGCGCCGGGAGTTAGATAAGGACCGCCGGGAGATCTGAACGGATTGATCTCTCTTAAAGCCTTTGAAAGATGGTAAAAGGAAAGGGAGAGAAAGGGAGAGGGCACCCACCAGATCTCCCAGCGCCTCTGATGACCACCTCACACGTGACACAGTCACGAAGGAAAAACCCAACGACATTTTTTATACATCTAAGCGTCATGAGAAACAGATTCGAAACAGAGCTGCGCCAGCGCGATTCCTCATTCACTGTGCAGCCTTTGAAAAGAACAGAGGGAATTTCTACAAAGGCAGCCGCGGCTCAGGGCTGCGCTGGCAGGACCGGTCCTTTCTTCTGCCGGCCCCCCC
>NW_010125483.1:23581-23927 GCF_000699245.1 Pterocles gutturalis
GTGACACATCCGGGACGGCTCCTTGAAAAACCTCAGCACCGAGGCAGTGGGATAATGGAAGGCAGCAGAGGTGGCGGGAGGAACAGCAGCTTGATTTTATGTAATGGGCTAAAATGCAAAAAACATCCACGAGATGCAAACAAAGAGCTGAGCAAGGGGCACAGGGTGTTAATCTCAGCAGACAGCTCTGTAATTAGTCAGACTGATTCAAAGCCAGTGAAATGGACCTTGCACTATAGATTTACCTTTACAAAATGATTCCTCTTTGCTAAGAATGTCAAAAATAAATTGCCTGCCTCTACTGACGACTTTGATTTTCTTTGCCTATGCTCACCCCTTGGCTCGA
>NW_010125483.1:23962-24213 GCF_000699245.1 Pterocles gutturalis
GACCAGGCGGAGGTCCTGCAGCCGGGTCACCGAGCACACGAAGGGGAGAACCACGCCGGAGGCAGAAATGAATGCTAATGTTTTCATTTATTCCTTTTTGTTTTGCCAGCCTTTGACAGGGTTTCTTTCCAATCCCCTGTAAAAATCACTGCAGTGATTTTCAGCCCCCATCTCGGGAAGGTGCAGCCCCCCCCAGCACAGCAGCAAAACCCGACCGACGGCTGCACCGGCGCTGCCGCACGCCTGGCCCG
>NW_010125483.1:24243-35140 GCF_000699245.1 Pterocles gutturalis
GCGATGGGACACACAGCTGAGAGATTTCAGACTGAACGGCGCCCGGGCACTCGGGTATCTGCTTCCCAGCAGCGCTAATCCCACCCGCTTCCCAACGCGTCCCACAATCTCTCCTCTTCCCGTGAGGTCCTGGGAGAGCTGCTGGGATGGAGAAGATCTGAAATCCCCATCGCTCTCTGAACTCTGCTCCAACCCACGCGGAGAGCAGCCTGTTCCCCGGACGGCTCCTGCACAGCCCGACGGGGCCAGAGGGGCTCCGGCACGCTCCAGCCCCCGACGGCGACTCCGACGGCAAAGCACGAGCTTTCCGTGTCTCAGCAGAAACCAGAAGCAGCTCATTAGGAACAAGTGTGTTCCCTCAGAGCAGGTACCTCCCCTGGAGCGGGGCTGCCACAGCCACCGTCAGAGCAGCCCACCACCACCAGCCCATGCCACGTCTCCTTGTCTTTTCCACGGAAGGCATGAACAGGGCCAGGGCAAACTAATGGCACAGCAGGGGGAGGGAAAATAAACCCAAAAAAGCCAAAGATGTTGCTCTGGTCCCAGCTATCACACACCGGCGCTCCTCTCCCCATCCTGGCTCCCCGTTGCCTCGGCAATGCCACACCAACCGCTCTCTGCCTGATGAGCCATCGGTGCTGTCCCCGGCCACCGCGCCAGCCTCTCCGGCTCGCTTCCACCGCACAGGCTAACAGGAAACCTCCACGTCAACTGCCATTGCCAAAAACCACCCAGATCCCTGGATTTCACTACTATGCAAATTACTATTTATGAATCTTGCTGGTTGACCAGTTACTCCCCATTATGACCGTGCATTTAAATATATTCCCCACTGACAGAGAAGGAGGCTCTACCCGTCCCAACACCCACTCTCTCCTTTGCTGCAACTCTCCACCAACATCTCTTGCTCTCCTCATCCTCGCTGCTGCAGCCTCCCGCTCTAAGTGTTGCTTCGAGGATCCTGTGACACGGCAAATAGTTTTCTGCCCCCAGCCTCTCTTGCTGCATTTCATCGCTCCAAGATGTATTTCCCTCCTCCTTTGATCACTCCTTAATGTAATCTTTCCAGGGATGCTCTCTGCAGGACAAAGACTTCAATTATGCATTTTGGATACGAATAATCAGCCTCAAGGTAAACCCCATCTGAATACCTTCCCTTTTCCTATCCCAAAACTGAACTAAAACTAAACTAAAAATTTCCAGGACATCAAGATTAATGACTAGTTGTACGGAAAAGGCAGCAAGGCTCAGCTTCCACCCCAGCCGATGTCTTTGTTGTCGAACCAAAAACTGCCTCTTGCCAGCTAGAAATCGCGGCCCAGAAATAACCGTCCCTTCTGGGGACAGGACTGTCTGGGCAGGGGACAGTCCGCCAGAGAACAAAGGCACAGGTTCCACTGTGGGGGACAGCACGGGGACACTTGGTCTGCAGGCAGCTGGGAAGCGGCTTCTGCAACGGCACCAGAAGGAACGGAGAGGTTTTCCTCAAGGTTATGGGAAGAAGTACATCGTACGATGCTGCGGTGTCAGCGAGGCGGATGGACCGATCAGAACAATCCCTCCAGCCCCGTGTTCCGAACATCGCACGAGGGGAAGAGAGCCCCGAATGTCCGCGAGCCAACCCAGGGAATGCGGAGTGTGGAACTCGGAATTAAACTGCGGCTGAAAATTTCCACTTTTACCATTACCGACTAGACTCCTGCTTTGGTTTGATTCTACCCCTGTGCCCAAAGCACCCTTCTCACCGCTCTGCCTGTCTCCACGACTTGGCAGAGTCCCTGCTGCAGAGCCTAACCCCCATCACTGCTCCCACAACGGAGAACAGAGCAAAGCGTCCCTTCAGCCGAGACAAGCCTGCCGCCCAGCCGGACTCCTCTCGGAGCTACCCCCCTCCTGCCAGCAGGACAGCAATTCTTTTACTGCGCACTAAAACTTCAAAGCAAGGGGTTAAGGTGAGCCCGGGCTGGCTGCAGCGCGGGGGCTGGAGCCGGTGGCATGTTGAAAACTCTTTCCTTGGGGAGCAGGAGGGAGCAGGCTGGAAGCCGGTGATTCTCTAGCAGCAATGAAGAAAGCCTGGCTGTGAGCAGGCAACTGCCGAAGGTAATGGGATTCTGTGTGAGTTATGAATTTTAAACACTTCTATAAGCTCTGCCGTTTCCAGAAAAAAAAAGAATAGGAATGAGGGAGCTCTGGAGAACTGCTCTTTTTGTTTTCCTGGGTCTCCCTCGCTCATCTCCAGCTCATCTCTGGATTCTTTCCCAACGGTGCTGTAGAGCTCTCGTGAGACACGCACAAGCCATCAAGCAGCCACCAGCCTGCACCAGCGGAAAGGAGGAAAACTCAAGTTCCAGCTTGCAATGGAGAGAAAGTTCCTAACACTCCTGTCATGCTTTAGCAGATCCAATTCCATTACCTACGACCAAAAGCAAATGAATTTCTCAGGTTTCTAACAAAGACATGGTTTTAAACTGCCACTGGGGCTCATAAACGACAATCCCAGAGTGTTTCAGCTCGGGAGAGCCAAATCACCATCACTCCTTCCAGAAAATACAGAGCAGAGCAAAAAGCTTCTTCAGAAGACCCGTCCATGGCCCAGGTGGGCTCCTCTCCGAGTTCCATCGCGCTCTGTTCACTGGGTTTTGCAGGCTAGAAAAATACGGGCACGTTTGCCGATCTCAAAGAGAACGCAGAGAGATCCCCCGGCATTTCTCCGCGGGGCTCCCCGCAGGAGGCCATTCCAAAGCCAGGTCCTTCTGCATGTCGGCTGTGCCACCATCCCCAAAGGGTTCAGGCTCTTCGAACCCCGGCCGGTTTCAAGCTCTGCTACTGCAGCAGTCAGACACGACCGAGGAAGCTACTTGAAAAGCAACCACATTGAACTAGCTTAGCACAAACGTTCCAGGTTTGTTCTAGAAAAGAAATGCAAATAATCCATTACCTGCAAACCAGCCGCGCACTGCACAAACACAGTTAGGATTTCCTTTCCTTCTGTGCCACTGCACTTCACTCTGCAGAGCTCTGCACGTTACCCAGAGAGGCAGACGCTGGGAAAGGGACTGCGGAGCGGTGGTGAAGGTTCAGTGCTGGCACTGGTGCTACAGCTGCTGCCCCGGGAGGAAATCATGCAGAGGGAACTGGAGGCAGCAGTGTCAAGTGGAACTTTCTGCACAAAAGCAGATTTCTGTGCAATACTCAGTCCTTTTGCTTTTAAGACGCAGCCTGGGAGTTGTGCTTTTTTGTGCCTTATTTTAACAATGCACACGTAACCTGCACAGGAGGAGAGCTGGGTAAGGTTCCCTGGGTGAGCGACACGACAAAGCGGCGGTGCCGCACGGAAAGGGAAGCCACGTGAAAAACCACCCGGGGAAGCAGCCAGAGCCAGGGTGCCCGGCTGCGCTGCCCGGGGGATGGGGAGTCCTCGCTCTCAGTCTCCAGCCAGTGAAACTCTTTTCCAGTCCCTCCACCAGCGCAGGAGGGACTCTGCTCTGCCCACAGCCTAACCAAACACTAGAGCAGCATTTCCAGCATTACGAGAAATCCTGCTGGGTTAAGATCAAGCAGGAGCCAAGATCCAAACCTTCCACAAAAGCTAGCGTGAGTGCGTGAAGAAAAGCGATGTCAAAGGCAGGGGAGGAGAGTCCTTACTCACCTATTAGTGAATTCAGAGAAGAGTAAGAGCTGACTCGTCTCATCTTGTCGATAGTCTCAAACGAGAGGATATACTCTTCGTTCTCAGGGCTGCCCAAGGTGCTGCTGGCGCTGCTGCTGGTGCTGAGGTTCCCAGGAGAAAAAGCAACAGAGGTTCCAGCTGCCAAAAGGAAAAGAGGCAGATGCTGAAACAAGAACTGGTGAGAGAACAATTTTTACCCAGGCATAACAGCCCTGTTCTAAATCCCACAACACTCGGGGAAGGTGTAGGCAAATCCACAACATCCCTTTTTAAACACTGAATATTTAAATACAGAGTAAGCATCAAGGGGTCAGAAATGATTCAGTTAAAAATAATCCATGTATGTTAGGAAATGGGAAAGCACCTTTTTAGTCCCCAAACACTCAGAAAAGTCAATACTAACCACCAGAAAATTGGAACTAATTATGAAGGGGCTTCTCATCTAAGCCCTTGGAGCTGGCAGCTGGATAATCTGGGCTAAAACGTCAGCTTCAGCTCGTTTTGTCTTGCACGTGGTATTTCCTAGCTTCCAGGGGAAGCGAGGAAGGAAGAGGCAAAGAAAAATGAAAGACTTTTGAAATCTGTCTTACCTTCTTCATTCAGGCTGAGGTTCTGCAGGGACTTGTTCAGGTTCCTGGCTGTGGTCACCGCTCGGATGTTCCCGTAAGAGCTGACGGACCGCAGCCTCGGCGTACACGGACCATCTCGCACCGGTGTCAAACTCCCGCCCTCTGCGGATGCAGAATTTATCAATTATAGACGTAACCAAAGCAATCCTAACCTTTCGGTTATTTCCCAGCAAACACATAGTAACTAAAATACTCCCAACGTGAACAGAGTTTATCTGCCTCCCCTTAGGCTAAACAGAACGGGGTATAACGAAGGATCCCCGTGGACCCTGTGCCTGCTGTGCTGTGATTTTGTTCCACCCAACAGCCCCAGGTGAGCCGAGCCCTGCCAGCCCTGCAGACTGCCCAGAGAGGCACAATGGCTCTTCTCTCCAGGTCGGTGCTGGGCCACTGCCCAGGCGCTGTGCTAGGACACCGCTCAGTAGGCAGCATTTACAGGCTTCCATCTGCTTCTGCTCATTACAAATCCAGTAAATTTTCTCATTATAAACAGTCATGAAAATTCTGGTTTCCTGACCAAATTTCAAGCCTGGTTTCAACTTGTATTTCACCCATGACTTTGATAGCTATAATTTCCCAAACGGTCTCATTTTCACTCCTGAACACACACACACAGCACCATGGCTTCAGAGCAGCTATTCCATGTCACCGCAGAGGTGGCTGCCCTGTGGCGGTGGGGCCGATGCTGCCAGTGCATCCTACTCACAAATACCTCAGGATTCCTTTGGATAAGGAAAAGCACTATACAAACTGCTGGCAATGTTTATTTCCTGCAGCAAAAAGGACAAATGCGGAGAAGCTTATTTTCCAGCATGATTTATTCAGGCACCAGGGAGATTAAACTGCCCATTGCAGAGCCAGCACGTGCTCTTGTCTCTGTTGCAGCAGTCCCATTATCCTTCAAGATTTCCAATGTACTTAATAACTACAGAAAATGTAAGGTTAGCAACAACTTCACGATGGCTTTTCATTCCTCCCATAAAGCAACAGACCCAACGAAAGGGAAGGGACCACAGGCACAGAGCACCGAGTTCTTCACCGCCTCTCGCCTGGTGCTTTACAGCAGCGCAGAGCACGGGTGGCTCCTCGTTCCGCCGTGAGGATTCTCATCAGGTCAGCGCGACACTGAAGCTTCAGGTGTAATTGGATGCGGGAAAAAAAATCTGTCCAGCTTGTGTACTGCCTTGACAAATATACTTCAGTCTTGATCTGAAGGGGATCCCTTTGGATTTGACAGGGTGCTGGTGAGCTATCGCTGTGTTGTAGGTGGAGGCTCGGCAGAGGATGCATTTCTCCAGCACAAGGTATTACAGTGCTAAACAGGCATCAGAGCTACCCACTGTGTCCCTCACCTTTGTAGCAACTGTGCTGCTTGATAAATCACCACCTGCAGAAATCTCACCATGTTGGGCAAACGCCTCACGTCAAAGTTCCCGAGCGTGTTCAGGCTTCTGCCCACACAAACACGAAACACCTACCTGTGGCCGCTGGAGAAGGGAGAGGGTAATTCTTCTCTTCTTCCATGAACTGCAAGGCGACGGTGCAGAAGTTGCTCTCGTACTGAACCACCAGGTGACTTAGAGCCACCACCAGCTCCTAGGGAAAAGGCAGAAGAGACAGGTTTCATCGGCAGGCAGCTCAGAAACACAAACAACGTGGCCGTTATTGCTGACATTTGGGGTGGCCATCCAGACTGATACATTTCCCCTTCGCTTCACAGGGATGAAGAAAGCCAGAGCAGAGTGTTTCAAACCTAATCCTTCACAAGCCTTTTAAACCTGAGCAGGGTCCCACTCTCTGGTTCTGCCCAATATTGCCAAACTGATGCAGCATCACGAAGCACCGAACCAGGCGCCCAGCTCCCTCTGCCCCGTGCAGGCAGCAGTCCCGCGCACGGGGAGCGTGTTTCCTGCCGGGCAGCAAGGAGCCGTGCCGAGGATCGCTGCCCTCAGCCCCCCGGGGCACAGCCGGACCCTCTCCTGTGCTCTCGCCCTGCAGCCTGTCCTGCGTCTGCTCCGAGCTGAAGGAAAGAGAATCGGACACGAGGCCCCTGGGGACATGGCTCAGCTCTGCCACGACGAGCCTGGTGTCTGAACCCTCTGCTGAGCCCCAGAGCCCCGTCCTGACCCGCAGCTCACGCAGGATGGGTGCTGCCCGTCGGCGGGATCACCGTGTCCGTACTCACAGCCGCAGGCTCAGAACCCCAGTTACCGGGGTGGGGGGGCAGAGAAGGTGAGGTTCAGACCCCGGTGGGGTACCGCTGCGAGGCATCTGGAAACAGCACACGGGAGAGGGGAGAGCTGGCTCTGGCTGCTGGTCTCTGCTCGGGGGACTGATCTCCGAAAGAGAGATTTATGAACCTCAAAGAGCACACAGTGTGACGTGTGGTTCTCTCTTGAATTAAACTGATTAAATGCTGGGACCAGACAGCAACAAGGAATCCTCACAGCGCTGGTGACAACTGCCAGGGTGTTGGTGTTCCAGCCAAGCCGACCCAAGCATTCGGACACCCAAGCACACCCACCAAGAACAACCCAGAGCATCAAGAACTATCTAATGTACCATTGATGTACAGCGGTGCGTCAGACACTGTAATTCTCCAAAGCCTGAAGAATTAGTTTGAAACAGTCTGTCACCTGGCCTTCTGGGTTCCAAAAGCAGCGAGATCTTTCCACCGAAGGGAGCTCTGATATCTCCCCACACACTCTTCCTCCCTCTCCTCTTCCTCCCCTCGGACTGCTACACACTCCGTGTTTCCAGCAACACATCGCTACTTCATCTAAAACCTGAGATCTTGTCACAGAAAATTTTGCAGGGAAAACAGTCATCAACAGAGGAGCGTTAGTAGAAGAGCAGCCCAGCAAGAATTCTCAGGGTTTGGGGCACCTGAAGAAGACGTCAGTGTGACGGCTCTCCTCCTTATCCCTGTCTTTGCATTCTCTTTTAAAACTAAAAAAACCCAGGATATAAAAATTCCCACAAAATCCTGAGATTGTTACTCCTATTTCGGACATTTTCTTAGCGAACACACGAGCCAAATCAGAGGTCCAGTGCTAAACAGCAGAAACATTTTGATCCGAACAACAATCTTGTCAAGACCTGGACACAAGGACACGCCACCTTCCTTGGATCATCCCTGTCAGCAGGCTCCTAACGCTGCAGAGTAAATGAAATGCTGCGATACATGCACTGCAAAAGGGGAAGGGGATGACACAGCATCCCAGAGCACTGCTGCCTGTGAGCACCCTGAGCAGCCCCGTGCCGAGCCGTCGGCCACCGCCCGGGGCGACCCTGCCGCTTCCACCGGCATCGTCACGCCTGCGCGGTGCTTCTCTGCGGGAACCGAAGTTAAAAGACCTCACGATGAAATTTGGACTCATTTGGAATTATTTATTGAATTATTATTGATTATTGATTATTGAATTATTTATTTATTCCAAATGAGTCCAAATTTCATCGTGAGGTCTTTTAATAATAAATAATTCCAAACGAGTCCAACTCATTGAAAGTCTGTGAAATAAGGGACGCTCGGAGGAGGCACAGCGCAGAGCTCGCCAGCGCGGGTCCCTCCCTACCTTCCTGACCATGGGGCTGCCGTCGTTGATGAGCTGCGCCAGCATCATGGCCACGTTGTGATCGATGGTGGTGGAGTGGTCGGTCCGTTCAGCCGAGTTGCCCACGAATGTTCCCAGTGCAAAGACTGCAGCACAGCGAACCTGCCAGACACAAACATTCATTATTATTATTTTCCTCGTGTTTCCAGCCCGGGGTTTGCCAGTGGGATTTCTCATCCCCACGCATGGCACCTCTGGACAGCTGGACCGGGTAAATAGCGAGGGCTAAACAGAAGCCTATGGAGAGTAAATCCAAAACAAAACTCAGGGCTTTGCTGGCTGTATTCACACATGCAGGAATACATTTAATTTCCCAGAATACTCGGTGACCTCCCCACAGGTGGTTTTTCCAGCTGACGTTGCCTGGAATATAAATTAACAGGAATAAGGTACACGGGGAGCTGCTGCTGGGACCTGAATCTCTCCAGTAAGGTGCTGGACTGCAGCCTCAGATAAGGGCTCGCAGCAAGGCAGAGGATGGTGGAAAAAAAAAGCACAGGGGAAAAGGCAGCAGCTCAAATCAGGGTAAATTTTGCCAGCTCACACAAAGAGCAGAGGGATCAGACGGCTCAATAATCTTACAGCTTGCCCTGCGCTCGGGGGGGATAGGGCGCACTCAGCGACGGCAGGATGTGTCCCCAGCGCAGAGCGCTCGCTCCGGGCGCTCCGAGAGGGGTGGGCGGCTGCGAGGACAGAGGGAGGAGGGGGAGATGCAGGGCAGAAAGACTGAACGAAAAGGGGAATCTCATCTTTAATCACGGCACGTCAGCGCTGGTGTTTGTCTCCAGGCTCACTTCTCCCACGGGCGATGGGATTTCCGTGGGGTCTGGCAGGCTCTGTCAATCACAGCCAGGCTCTGCACCGCCACCGCTCCGCTCTCGGAGCGTTTGTCACAAAGGTAAAACACATTCGGTTGAAGATGTTTTTTCACACGTACCAGGAGGAGAACTGTTTTCGTCCTCGGCAGAAAGACTACAGGGCTTTTTGCAACACACTGTGTTGTGGGACCACATTTCCAACAAGCTTCTGACACACAAGAAAGCAGAGAACACGGTGTTTCCCAACGCCAGGGCCAAGACTCCAGGACTTTCGGGCTGTATGAACTCCCCCACATTTTGTTGGATAATTCTCTTCCAGGGCTTGGACGATTCGACACAATCCCAAAGCTCCTGAAGGACAGGCTTTTCTACGTGTTTCCGTAGCCCTCTGCCAAAACCTGACAATTCAACTGGCGTTTCCTTTAAAAGTTGGATTTTTACCTCCGGGATCGGATCCGAGAGGAGACTGTAGAGCTTTTCGTGAGCGCTGTCCCTCACACCGCACCACCTGGCCGAGTCAAAGTTCTGCCAAATCCGTCCCAGACAAATGGCCACCCACTGACGCAGGAGGGGATGGGGATCATTTAACTGCTCCAGGCAAATAGCAATCAGGTTTCCTTGAAGGCAAGCTTCCTAAAACACAAATCAATGCCATTTATTTCGGATGACAGCTTCCCACCTCGTCATCAAAAAAGAAGATTATTTCTGAAACAGACAGGAAATCAAGAGAAAATAATTGTTTGGTGATGACGTACTGATCTTGTTACAAAATACCGTTCGGAAGCAGCGTGAAGGGAAGGTCAGCTACACGCTGTTCTAGCTAGTTAAATAGCTCAGCATCAGAAATGCTTCCTGTAATGCATAAAGCCTGTTTTCTCCTCATCAGAAATATTCCTCGCACCTGTCAGAGCCCCAAGGTTTATGGCTCATTCCCTGTACCCTTCCCAAGACCTTTATCACAGCCACCCAGCCTCCCCTTGACAGCAGCCAGGCGCCGCTTCTCTAATCGCCAGCAGAGCGCTGCCCGAGGGGCGGCTGGCCACTGACTCACGTCCTTAACCTCCGTGTCCAGGTGCCAGGTCCATCTTGTGTTTGTCACACCTCCAGCTCCATTTCTCTGTTAATCCACCCGACAACAACGCAAAGCAATCTTTGTTTCAGCTCCTAGCCCAGGGCTGTGCTTTAAGCCAGGACGCTGTGACCAAAGCGAGGGCACGGTGCAGAGAAGAGCAGGAGGGAGCGGAAGGAAGAAGGATGCTGGGACTCACCTGTCCGGTGTTGTAGTTGTTGACAATCACAGCCAGGATAAAAGCCGTCATGGTCCTGTGTTCAGCCTGAAAACAACAAACAACTAATTGTTATCCAGCAACCGGGCCAGAGAACAGCCCTATCCCACGCTTTCGGAAACACGAGAGTATTCCCAGTGCGGCTTGTATCACATGAAAGAACAAGAGAGGGGCAGGAAAGCTGGAATCTCCTTGTCACGCAGCCCTGTCACTACCTACATCAGCCTGCCGATCCGATCCCATCCCATCCTCCCAACCTGCCTCCGTGCCCTGCTCCGGGGGCGGCACACAAGCACGGGAAACCACGGAAAACTTCTGCCGAGGGAATCGGGAATGCTGCAGTGCCATCAGGCTGCCTCTGCCCCCAGCCCCCAGGAGCCCCCGGCTCCCATCGTCACCACTGAGTAATCTGGGCTTATGCAGCCTCAAACAAGTTTGCAAATTCCTGTTGGTTTGCCTGGATCACGCAGCCGGGCAGGAGCAGCGTTGCCTCCCCTGCTCACCGACCCCCACGATGCAGCGACCGCATCAGAACAGCGCCAGAGAAGCCTGAAGCCAAGCAAACGCTAGAAGAGTCTGAGTAAAGATGACTGGTCCTTACTGGCATATAAGGATCTGCCAAAACGGAAAGGAAATACTTGTGCCCGTTGTCCTTCACAAGGTCAGCTTGGCAGGACTGGAAAACGAGACAAAGAAAAACACAATGAGCATCAGAACATGGAAATATTATTTCCTCCCATGATGCACAAATATTTCACCTCTTAGTAATTTTTTCCAATCTTGTTTTCATTTGGGAAGCAAGAGAAAGCGCAAGCCCTCCATGGGGGCTGCAAGCAAGCACCCTGCCGGCAGGGCAGAGCGGGTCTGACGCCGGGAACCC
>NW_010125483.1:35170-35532 GCF_000699245.1 Pterocles gutturalis
ATGTGACCCCCTGCTTAGGAGAAGGGGTCACTTTGGCATCTCTGTCCCACATTAAACCTTCACCACCAACGGCAAAACCGAGGAGGAATCTGATTAATTTTTTTTCTTTTTTACATTTGAAAGAATAAAAATTATGTCAGATTAGATCTTCTAAAAGCCCCTAGTCTAATTTTCCACCTGATTTACAGCCCCATGCCGAGGCCATTAGCTCACTATAGATCAGCTTTGCTGATAATTGTCGCTCGCTGTCGTCCAGTTGTACAGTGAGACATCCCCCCAGCCAGGGGCAAATCCTGCTCAACCCGTACCCTTCCCCAGGCAGGGAGCCAGCGTCCCGACCCTTCCTCTCGGAGGAAACACGT
>NW_010125483.1:35588-35902 GCF_000699245.1 Pterocles gutturalis
TGGCTCCCAGCACAGGAGGCGGTGGATGCTCGCAGGGTCCCTCCTCGTCCCCCCACTCCTACCGACAGCACTGCAGCACCGGGGAGCGTTTGGGAGCCTGGCGGGTGACCCTTCGCTAATGAACACATCCCCTGGCTAGGGAGGGTGCCGCTGGGCAGCACAGAGTCCTCCCTGGTTCCTTCTGGAGCATTGCAGCTGATTCTCCTGGCAGCGAGGATGCAAGAGTCGGTGTCTCGTGAACACTAAAGCACCATCCTCACCAGCCGGACGCCTCTCGGAGGCTGCTGCTCACACCACACCCCGCATGGGCTCCC
>NW_010125484.1:0-8709 GCF_000699245.1 Pterocles gutturalis
GCTTTGGTATGGGGGAAGCAATGGAGTTTATTTTTGAGGTGTGTTTTGGGGTGAAGAATGGCTTTGCTTTCCGGAGAAGAGTTGTGAATATTTTCGAGGTGTGTTTTGGGGTGAAGAGTGGCTTTGCTTTCCGGAGAAGAGTTGTGAAAGCTCTGCTTGCTGAGGCTGGGATGGAAACTGAGAGTAAGATCACCAAACACAATTGTAGTGAGGAACACTTACCTTCTTGTTTTCGTATAAATATTGTATTTGACAAGGAGCTTTGACTTGTACTTGGCAGGAGCCCAACCCAGAGTCTGCAGCGTGGGTCCAGCCCGAAACCACGAGCGCCAAATAATTCGGGACTTCAAATGGGATTAAAGGGAGAGCCTTTCTTAGAAAAGAAAAGAAATACGTGAATTCTGAGAAGCAGAGGAGCTGCTGGGTACTGCCCTTGTTCCAGTTGACGTTGGGGTGGTCTGGAGCCCACTTTGTTCATGACAAGGAGAACTGGGCTGACACAGGAGACTTTCCTCCTCAGTCAGTACAAATCCTCGCAATTTTCCTACTGCAAAAAGTGTTTTTTCTTGACTCTTTGGAAATTCAAAATACCCAAAAGCGGGGTGGCCGACCTCATCCTGATGAGGCACCATGAGCCCGATGCGACGCCAAGCTGCAAAGCCACAGGCTGCTGGTTCGTTTTCAGCAATTCTCTCTCCTTCCCTCCATGTTGCTCTTCTATTGGCACATCTAATAAAAAACCTAATAGCTTAATAACAGCTGATGTCCGTTAGTATATTTAGCAGTCAGCTTTGTGTTCTCCAGGGCATCGCCAGTGTCCCTGATCTAAACCAGCAGCTCAGGATTGCACTCCAGGCAGCCCTCTGTTATTAAACCAACGCCTTTCTCTCTCACATGCCAACACACATCTTATTTTATTGTTTCCACCACATGTCAGCACATATGTGTATACACAGCTGGGTTTCCCTGTATGTCCCTTCCAGCCTGTTCCCATCGCGCTGTTCCTAGCAGCCTTGCTCACTTCTTTTTCAAGTTGTTCCGGCGTATCTCATTCCACTCAGCCTATATACTCCTAAATGTCAGCAGTTATGGCAATTTATGCATTAAAATACTGTGTCTAATCATTGAATGGAAATAATGATGTGCTCAGAGCAGGTCTGTGTTTGCACAGTCAGCCGAAAGGGATAAAGTACATCACGGTGCAGTTTCCCCGTACGCTTGGTGCGGTGCTAAACCACTTCAGTGTCTTCACATCAGCATTCAGTTCCCACGTCCTACCTGCTCTGGAAAAGTCAGGCCAAAATGCAGAGTTACGTTGTTTTTCAAGCACTTTAAATAAAGCATTACTGAGAATTTGAACATAATGCTTTATGGCTTTCATTTGGGATTACAAGCCAAGTGCTTGTGTTTCACTCAGATTTGCCTGGCAGAGGATGCGCGATCCTCCTTTCAGCTGCAGTTACACAATGAGGTTGATAATGATTCTGTCAATTTGGGAAGCTCTCCATAAACATTTTCACTCTTCCCTTACCTTACCTTCCTTCATTTCACCCGGGGGGTTGTGATCCCGCTGTGAAATACACGTGGCCGCCCTGGTGCACCTCTGTGATAGCCGAGCTCCGCGGCCATCCAGCTGCCCCGATACAGCAACTCCAGTCTCTCCAAATGATCGGCAAGTGTTCTCGCTGCTTCTCTGTAACGCCTGCCATGCCGGGCATCCCGGGGTTTCAGACTCATTTTTAATTTAGCACTTTGTCAGGTGTAACCCTGTGAAACAGAACGCAGCGTTGAATCCTCCTTTGCAAAAGTCAAACCAAACCGTCTCTATCTCTCGAGGTTCCCTGTGGCTTCTGACTTGGTTCTGAGCTTTCTCTTTTAGAATTTCTGGGACCCTGAGCTGGTACCGTGCGGCGCGGGGCAGGTTCTCAAAGCCCAGGTCCAGGCGGATGCGCACAGTCTGGCTTCTCTGGCCACGCTGCTCACCCTTTGGCTGCACTCGAATACCAGCTCCATGAACGAACGGCTTTCTCGTAGGATTTCAAGGCAGCAAAAATAGCAAAAGCCTAATTTGGATTAAGTTTTCAAAGTGTTATTCTTACAGAAAGAGAATTTTTCTCAGTTCTGCAGCTTCTGTTTCATTCCAGGTGATTTTTTTCCCCCTCTTTATCCTCATGAATTGATGTCCTGTCCTGCAGAAGTGGCACATTTAGCCCGTGTTGAAGCCATGTCCTTGTATGCCAATATCCAGGACATGCTCATTAGAAAACACACAGGTATGATGCAGTGCTGCAACCGCTGAGTTTGTTCTACGTGAAACACATCTGCTGCTCTGTTCAAACAATCTGCTTCTTTCCCGAGATATTTTAATCCATCCTTTTGCACACCACGCTTCCTGCAGCCCCTTGTGATGTTTCATTTATTTTTTTCACCCAAAGACATTTTACTTGTTTTCTTATTTAAGTGCAAGCAGGCTTGTTAGTCATCCATTATTTTTATATTTCCTCCGAGTCGCATTGATTATTTAGCAAGTAGCGACAACAAAGAGGTATTGATTCATACCGGCTTGGTTTAAAATTGAGCAGGAGGGAATATCAAGGTTTCCTGGAGCTCCATACAAATGAGGTCCCCACTTGAGGACGGAGCAGGGCGTACGTGCGAGCATCACAGCGTGTCATGCCAGCAATGCTGCCGACGTGAGGAATGTGTATAATAGAGGAGCAGGATGAGCAATATGTATAATGGAGGAGCTTTGGGAAAGGAGAACCTGTTAGGAGTATTATCAACATGTGTTGGGAGCCCATGGAGACCAAGGGAAGAGACGGCTGGAATTGGAGGGGGACCAATGCCGGAGCGTTGAAGACCTGGGGGCACCATGGCCATGGTCTCTGCATCTCTTCTGGGATCCCAAGACCTGAAGATAAGTCCACCCCAGTGAGGAGAGCATGCCCGGCTCACCAAAGACTCCCCATCTCTATGGCTGAGTTTTATTAAAATGTAAAACCAGGATTTATGTTGCTGTAGTTTGTTTAATTGCCGAAAACTCAAGTATGAAGTTGGGTCCCATGGAGTGGAAGAAGGTTTATTGCTTTTTCCATTCCAGCAACTGCGGGGCTGAACCGAAGGTGGAAATAGGAATCCCTGTGAGAGTTGTAAAGCAAAATAGAAACAAGGTGTTTGGCGAATCCACAGGGTATTTTCATGGCGAGACAGCACTTCTGATTTGGTTTGTAAGTCGAATATCAAATCCCAGACTATAGCAGTGTTAATATCCTTTTCCTCATGTTCAGCTTCACCAGGTCCCCACGGGACAAAGCACTACGACACGCAGATATTGCTTTTCTCCTAACACTCCAGTGCCTTCCCATGAGGAAGATTAGCTTAATTATAGATAAGCATTGAGTAGCACAAATAATAGCGGTTGTGCGTGTCTCTTCCTCCAGAGAAGGCAGCGATCGCAGACCCCTACTCCCCCTTGCCCATGAAAGCTTGCCTGTTTTTTTTTCTTTTTTTCTTTTTTCTTCTTTTTTCCTTTTTTCTTTTTTCTTCTTTTCTTTTTCTTCTTTTTTTTTTTTTTTTTTTTTTTTTTTTTTTTTAATATAAAGTCTCTTTTCTGAAAGCAAAGCTGTCTCCAGCTCAGTCCGGCGTAGCACACGTTGCACACATTGCTTTTGAAGGGTTCTTGGTCTTCCACCGTCGGTACGTAGGAAAGACAAACGCTCTGCAGCAGGACTGGGGTCACAGTCCTGTCCATGCCCAACCCGGTCCAGAGACATGAACAGAGGTGTTTCCTTTGCTTCTTTTGTGGAGAATATAGAAAGACACAAAGCAACTAAACAGCCATAAGATGCCACTTGCTGGATGCCCAGGGGCTCGGCGCCTGGGGGTTGTAGGTATGTCAGTTAAATTGGTGACTGCATGAGTTGTACTTGGAGAAAAGTTGCCATTTGAAAAAGTAAAATATTCAATAACAGCTGTAGCACTGACCTTTTGATAGTGTTCTTCCCCTAAACAGAATCAAATGAAACTCTGCGATCAATATCCTTCATTGCAGCGGGATACCTGGGAATCCGCCGGGATTTAACCTGGATTTCATTTCCCTTCGCTTTTCCACCATCCCCTGAGTTATTCTGATTTAATGTCTCTGCATGGGTTATGGCTGAAGGTTTTATTTGAATGCTTCTGTTGACTGAGGTTTAAAATTTCATGCGTTCCTAATGCCTGGGTAAGTGCCGCTTAGTTTCTTGGCACCAACCAAGAACATTCGGTTTCCGAGGAGTTTTTGCTGATCCGGAGCTGATGAAGCATCTGTTGCCCCTGGCCACTGTGGTCAGGCTGAAGGGCTTCCCGGGAGCACCTGCCTTGAGTTGAGCCTCCAGCAGTGATTTGTGGAGTATCCTGTGCTTTAGTTAGTTAGCTAGAATTACACCATATCCTACAGTGACATAATGATACATAAACATAACTTGATGAAGACTTCACCCACAGAGATTTGGAAATACGGAGAAGAGTGGCTCTCCAAAATAAGTGAAATTTTGGTAGTGCATAGTTTTACTGTTACCGCCTACTGAATTTCTTTAAAAATTTGTATCATCTTCCGCGTTAGGGCGTGATTTCCTAGCAGAATATGCTGATATCCTTGAAGCTCCACTGCTATGATAATTTCAAGATAAGATCCCATAGATGATGGAAGGCAGAAGGTGATGGCAGTGCAGTATGCATGTCAGACATAAATTTGGGAGCGTCCTTCGGACTATTTCAGCTGAGTGCTGACGGTTACTAATGCTGCGCCTACCGCTATTCCTTTGGACAATAGCTCTCGTCTAAAATCTCTGTAGCCTAATGTAATCTAATTTTAGATGGAGTATGTCGTGTTGAAAAGGATGCTGTGGGTTCCTGGTTCAATATGATTCTAAACTCCGGAAGTCATATGTGAACCCGCAAAAGTCGGCTTGCTAAAGAGGGTGGAAGATGGAGATGGAGTTTGCCTCTCATGCTTTTTTCATATAGAAAGTTAAGAAGGTTGATATATGGTTGTAATATTTAACGGTTCTTCTCAGCATAATGGACTTTTTTCCAAGGGTCTAGGGGGAAGGGTAGTGCTGAGCTCGCTCCCCATGGTGCCGATGCACAGTGTCAGTGCTTATCTCTATCTGGGACGTGTCTGTGTCCTTCTACTTCTATTTCTTCTTCCCTGGGCACATACCTGTAGCATCGACAGACAAATAAATTGCTTGATGAGCTATCTTAAGTTGTGAAAGCACCGTATGTTCTTTTACAGTGTAAAGAACACACCATACGGGGGGGGGATTGCTGACCAATCTCTCCTCTCCTTGATTATTATTCTATTTTTTTTGTCTTCCTGACCTGTATTTGTTATTTGTGTCCCCACGCCCCTCTTGGTGGCCAGTGGGATGCTGCTGGCTGGGGTCTCTGGCTGGTGGTAGGGATGGCACTGCTGGGCACGGTGACCATTTAACTGTGACGTGATGGGACATCTCCTTCCTTTGGGAGCAATGGGGCTTCTCCGACTGGAGAACGTGTCCTTGCTGGTGAAATCACCCATTACGTCAGTGTCATGGCCGTGCCTCGGTTGAGCTGTTTCTCTCCGAACAGAGTGCTGGAAAACACCAGCAAGATGCTTTGGAGAAAATGGTTTGTAAAAACATGAACGGGTATGGTTTGCCTTTCTTTAATCTTTTGGAATATGAAGAAATCAAGAAGTTCAGTGGTCCTACCTTTCTGGATTGATAAATTATCTGAAGAGAAAAAAAATGTAATTTTCCAAACATTTCAGTTTGCTCAGTGAATTATTTAATGCTTGTAAAGATCCACAGCTGCATCTCTAGCATCTCAACCAAACCTCCGCTTTGACCATCTCTTCTCTTCCCAATTCCAGGCGTCGTCAAGGTGGATTACGGCGATGTGTCCGTCCGAAAAGCGCTGAGGGAAAACCTGAAGTGTAAACCCTTCTCGTGGTACCTGGAGAACATCTACCCTGACTCCCAGATCCCCCGGCGCTACTACTCGCTGGGTGAGGTACGAGCCCTTTCCTTTGGCTAAATTAAAGCAATGAGGACGTTGTACAAATGGAGCATCGCCGAGAAGATGCAGCAGTTTTGGAGAAAGGAATAAATTGCTTACGTGCCTTCTCTGCATCTTATTTCTCCTGTATTTCAAGCAGGTTGTATTTTCTCTAAATTTTTCATAAGGGGCATGGCTATTATTCTTTTGTTGTTGTTGTTGTTGTTGTGTTTTGTTTTTTTTTTTGCTTTTTTTCTTCTCAAAAAACGTGGTTATTTGTGGTTGCTGTGTTTTCCAGCAAGGTTGCCTGGAGCCGAGTGTCACAGACATTCCTGATAATCTGATGATTCCAGTACAACCGAAATCTCTTTAAAATTCAGATAATGCGCTGTTTAAAAATATTCTATTGCGTTGTACCTACGCTGACTTTTAAAAGCTCTTGAATGGTTTGATTTAAAGATAGTTACAGATAGAATAGCAACCAAACGAGCAAACGGCTTTTTTACATCCAGGAAAGTAATTTACTCTTGAAACTTGCAATTGTAGTGAAAAATAAAAGCCACAGTAGGGTTTCTAGTTTAACTACGACAACATAAAGTGAAACGTGGTTTTACGGCAAGGAAAGAACTCGTCTATGAGCGGCAAATAATAAGGTTTTGTGTGATATTGTCAGACTGGAAAATAAAAGTATGAGAAAGTAATAAAACAGTTATTAAAACACCTTATTTTTACCAACACAGCCTGAGTTTCTATGGAAACAGCAATTCAGGCAGGATCTCTGAATTAAAACTCGTTCTTGGCTATTCCAGCCGCCAACTGCCAGTTGAGCAGTAAAGGGGATTTTTACACCTAGAGCCCAGGTACCAGCAGCAGCAGTACGGGACAATTGTTCAAACATCAGGAGTGTATTTCTCGGTCATTTCCCCCTCCTTCAGCAGAGGTTTACTCTCAGGTAGGACCAACCATCCAGCTCGGTGATGCAGCTGGTCTCGGTCCGTGCGGGAGGGGACCCTGCTCCTCCCCTGCTCCCAGCCGAGGGAGACGATGCTCAGCATCAGCGGGGTTTGCTGGCTGCCAGGGACTGCCTTTGGCACTAAACCTGAGCAAATTATTCACTAGCATCTAGTGCAATCTAAATTTAATGAGCGTTCAACATTGGGCCCCAAACTGATACTGTGCGAGTGCATATTTTTGTTCTTTTATTGTATAAACAGCGATAAAAGGAGTGAATAATTTTGTTGGATTTGGGGTAATCATCCTGAATGTGCTTTCAACCTCCTGCAAGATGGTGCAGGCATGTCTTGCAATGGGATGACGTCCCCGTGTGGTTCACTTGCACCCCCCAACGTGTTAGAAGCAATATGCAGTGTGATATTACATTTGCATTTGGATTTTATTTGGCTTTTGCACAACTGATTTATATACATCTGGGGCTTTATAAGTGTGCAATTTTCAAATGAAATTTTGAAAATACGGGGTTGTACGGAACTGACACGTGTGAGTAGTTTATGGAGTTTATTCATTGTCCACTTAAGATCCTGAAGACTGCCAAGCCTTTACGTTTTCCATTCAGTTAGAACATAACTTACATCCAGTGACTGTATTGGATGGGCATTTCCTAGATGGATGAATGGGCATTAAATGTGTAAAACGCGGTGAATGCTGAATATTCTTTTTCACATTTTAATCGTGTAACACTGAAAATGAATACAAAGTAAATGCAAGGCAAGAATTATTTTCTGAACCCAAGACATGATAATCATCGGTGAGTTTTTGAGACACTTTTCATTTCAGTCCTGTGTTTTAAGGAATGAAGGGATTGCAAAAAAAAAAAAAAAAAAAATTACCTATCTTGTGGAACTACTCAAAACTCTATTTCTACAGAAAGGTGCTTTAAGGACAAAGTCTGGTATTATCATGTGAGCTCAGATTATCATTTTTGCTGATCACTAGGACACAGTTCTGGGGCTGCAGAGGCTTTGGTGGGCTGCAGAGCAGCACGTGCCTTGTGCCCAAGTGGCTTAGAAATAGTTTCAGCAGAGGTGTCCACTCCCCGTGCTGGTTCTTCTCGGAGGACGGGTAGATCCTGAGGGGAAGGTTTTGTTTAAAATCTTTTAAAAAGCACATGATTAGCCCCCAGGCTGCCCAGTGTTGGATGCTGGACACTGCTCGTGCTGGGATTTTCTCTCCTGGAACAGAGTCAGTCCTGCTGGGAGAACACAGAAGTGCATCTGCTGGTAGAGCCATTCGGTGGGCATTGTTTAGAAGCAAAAGCATGTTATATTTGTTAAACTGAACAATGCAGGACGTTGAATGAGATTTTCCTTGAGTGCTGTTCATACTTACACTTAACATGTAATTTAAAATCTCATTATACCCTTTGTAATTATTTGCATTTTCTGGTGACAGTGTGACATATTTACAAATTGCCAGTTAAAGTATATTCATATAGTTCAATGCATGGGTAATGGACTTTCTCTTGCAGTAAGGTGGTTTTTTTTCTGCACAAATATGACATTTACAGGCATTTTTTCAAGGAACATTTCATCTGGGTTCTTTCTTCAGATCAGGAACGTTGAAACCAACCAGTGTTTGGACAACATGGGCCGCAAGGAAAATGAGAAGGTGGGGATTTTCAACTGCCACGGCATGGGAGGAAATCAGGTACAATAAAATAAATAAAAAAAA
>NW_010125484.1:8740-9063 GCF_000699245.1 Pterocles gutturalis
AAAAAAAAAAAGAAAAAAGTATTATTTGTACAATAATGGCTTCGGTCTGCTGCTGTGTAAGCAGAGGCACAACAGCTCTCAGGAAAAACAGATTCCCCCAGAGGCTGCAGTGTCCTCTTCCTGCTGCCGAAAACCAGGGGTGCTCTGGGGAGGGGGTGCGGGGAGCAGTGGGTGCAGCTGGGGCTCGGCAGAGAGTGGTGGGTCCTGGGGACCCTCCGATCCAGTCCGATAGAAAGGGGGGATTCCCTCGGTAGTCCTCATAGGTACATATCCGTGGGTCCAATTTATTTTTTGGCATTGGGAATATTTTTTATTTTTTTTAA
>NW_010125485.1:0-22716 GCF_000699245.1 Pterocles gutturalis
AGCTCCTCACCGAAACAAACCAACCAACCCCCCAACCTAAATAAACAAAAGCGAAAGAAAAAACAAACCCAAAAACCAAACAGAAAAAAAAAACCCACAAACAAACTCGTCAAAATAAAAGCAAGATTAAAAAAGACAAACCTACAAAATGTCCCTTGGCTTTAAGAGCTAGGGCTTTGGGTCTGGGATGGGGTCCGGGGGGGCTCTGTTATTAATTTCCCGGGAGGGGAAAGCCCCCAGATTACTGGGCACTCCGCCTCCCCGGTGTTTCTCGGGCAGGTGCTTGCCTGGAGGGTCCCAGCTTTGGCTGCAGCTCCAGGGGGTCTGTCCGTGCTATGGGGGGTGTGGGGTGTGCTCTTGGGGCCGCCCAGAGCAGCCAGCTGCTCACTGTGGGGTGGCATCAGGGGCTTTTGGGGTGTCCTGCAATATCAGTAACAGGGGAGGAATTGATGTTGCCATTTGCTTTTGTATTTCAAAAGAATTAAACATTTGGTGAAGGAACACCCAGTGTCTGCTGAAGAAGTCTGTGCCAAACAGCCTCTTCCCGTCTCTGCACCCCCGAAACCTCAACAAAATGAAGGAAAAAGGAAGAAAACCCTAGCACAGCTTGACTTAAACAGGCTAAAGAAGAAGGGAAAGCATAATTTGCTTATGTACAAAATCACAACTTAAACATAATATAGAGGAAAGAGCTGATATTTTGTCCTGACTTAATAGTAATTTTAATTGCAGGTTTTGGTTTGTTGTTGCTTTGGGTTTTTGTTTTGTGTTTTAAAATGAAATAGTCCCAATAAGGATGATGATGTGGCTTAAATAATTTAGCAATTCAAACTGCTCTTTGGAATTATCTGGCATCTATTCATTGAAATTAAGTTATGCCTTTGGATATTCTCAAGGCCTAGATTTGAAATTACAGGCTTATTTGCCATTTACAGCCACTTCATACCCCAAATCAGTACTGTAAGGTTGCTGGCATTTGCATTGTGTTTTGATATTAACCATTGCAAGATCAGCAGTCTATGGCACAGAAAAGTTGTTTCATTGTGTGCTTTCCTGCTGTGCCACGCTACCTTTCTGAAATCAATGGAACTGAGCACATTGGAAGAGAGAAAAAATTTTGGGTTGTTTATAATATTCTGGACAGAAATAGATGAGGCAACTGAGTCCATGGTGCTTTATGATAGAGAACTGTGGATATAAACAAAATGCTGAAGGATCCATTGATGATGAGTGATTTTGATTTCCCCATTGCTAATGTTAGATATTTTAAAAAACAGTTTTTATAAACCTTATCACATTTATATCTTTTAGGCATTGGACTCTATGTCCCTTGTCTATGACCCTGAGTACTTATGATGATATTCTCTACGAAAAATGAGCTTCTCATAAATAATGTGATTCCAGGAGAGGAAGCTTTAAAAAGAAAGCTATGGTGTTATACCTTGGAGAAACTCCAAGTTATTAAAATGATGTTAATTAATTGACAGTAATTGGGGTTTGGGGAGCTTTGTGTGCCATTTTCAGTTATTAAAGCATCTGCAGATATTGCATGTAGATAATCATGAATGAGACTGACCAACAGTACTGCTAAATACTGTTCTGTTACACTTACATGCTGGGGAGGGATTGGGAGGCAACCACCTCTTTTGCTAAGAGCCAGGTTGGGACTATGCTGACTTCTAGCCTTGGACATTTTTTTCCCATCAACTATCAAATCCTGACTTATCCTCCATATAGTACTGTCAAGGAGTTTGATAAATATCTTGCTGATTATTTATATACTTCATAGAATTCGGGCTTATTTTTGACAGGTAATCATATTAGTCTTTGCTGTAATCTAGCTTGTGCTAGAAATGTTTTTCCTATGCTGTCGGGTTGCTGTGTTAAGTTGAACACAGGGGACTGTCTGCAGTAGATGGAAAGAAAATGGTGCTTCATGAGAAAATGATGCTTGAAAACCTTTGTTTGCAAGTCTAAACAGGAGAGAGGAAGAGCGCTGTTTATTTTTGTTTACTGGGGGACTTTATACAAGAACAAATCAACTTTTTGTTTCCAGTCAAGATCTGTTGACTGAAAACTACTTTAGCTTCTAGGATGTAGGAAAGTAACTCTAATCATTGGTAGCAGTCTCCTGTTAATGGGTCAGAAAGTTGTGTAGGAAGCCAGCATCATGAACAACATCATTTCCAGAGCTACTGGGAAGTTGAGAGTAAGGTGATTTTTTTTTTTCTCTCTCTCTCTGTCTCTTTTAGTAATTGAATTAGTAACTTTTTTTTTTTTTTTTTTTTTTTTTTAAAATCAGTGTCAACCTTCACTGCATTGTTTGCAAAAAACACCTAACGTCCATGTCTGGGTGAGCCTGACTGAACAAAGAGCATCAGTGGCTTTGTGTCCTACCTTCCAGCACAGGCAAATTGTAGGGTAATGTGCTGTGTAAGAAATTCTTGTAAGCACAAACCCACTTTTCACAGCGGTTGCTGGTATCACTCCTGCAGAGGTAGCAGAGCTGCCTAATGTTTTTCTCTACCCCCTCCAGAGTGGCAGCGCTCCATGTATGTTGTCTGCAACATACAGCACAACAACCTAAGTACACAAAACCAGATGAAAGGCAGCTAGAAGACAATATATTTTTAAGAGGAAATGGGGTTTCTTTGTTTTGTTTTGATTTGGTTTAGTCTTCAACTAAGCTTAAAATTCATAGAATCATAGAATGCCCTGGGTTGAAAAGGACCTTAAAGATCATCTAGTTCCAACCCCCCTGCTGTGGGCAGGGTTGCCAACCACTAGAGCAGCCTGCCCAGGGCCCCATCCAGCCTGGTCCTGAACGCCTTCAGGGATGGGGCATCCACAGGTTCTCTGGGCAACCTGTGCCAGTGCCTCACCACCCTCTGAAAAATTTCTGCCAATATCTAACCTGAATCTCCCCTCTCTTAGTTTAAAACCATTCCCCCTCGTCCTGTCACTATCAACCCCTGTAAACGGTCACGCCCCCTCCTGTTTGTAGGCTCCCTTCAAGCACTGGAAGGCTGCAATGAGGTCTCCCTGGAGCCTTCTCTTCTCTAAGCTAAACAAGCCCAGTTCCCTCAACCTTCCTTCACAGGACAGGTGCTCCAGCCCTCTGATCATCTTTGTGGCCCTGCTCTGGATCCGTTCCAAGAGCTCCACGTCCTTCCTGTGCTGGGGGCCCCAGGCCTGGACATAGTACTGTAGATGGGGCCTCACAAGAGCCGAGCAGAGGGGGACAATCACCTCCCTCTCCCTGCTGGCCACCCCTTTTTTAATGCAGCCCAGGACACAGTTGTCCCTCCGGGCTGCAAGGCACACTGCTGGCTCATGTCCAGCTTCTCGTCCACCAGGACCCCCAAGTCCTTCTCCGCAGGGCTGCTCTCCAGGAGTTCTTCTCCCAGTCTATACAAGTACCTGGGATTGCCCCGGCCCAAGTGCAGCACCTTGCACTTGGCCTTGTTGAACCTCATTAGGTTCTCATGGGCCCACTTCTCCAGCCTGTCCAGGTCCCTCTGGATGGCATCCCTTCCCTCTATTGTATCGACTGCACCACTCAGCTTGGTTTCGTCTGCAAATTTGCTGAGGGTGCACTCGATTCCCTCATCTATGTAATTGATAAAATTGTTGTTGTCAGTCTGTCCAAGCTGGTGAACTCTGCTAAGGAAGAAATACTGAGCTGCTTCCTTGAAAAGTAGCTAAAAAATGTATTTTTAAAACAGTGAATACTTTATTGTGCACTCCTTCATTCCATGCAAACCCTCGCTTTGCTTGTGTTGGTGTCCAAGTACCATGATCTGTGCATGAGATGTGTGTGCACAGATAAATGTCTTGGTTTAGACTGGCTCCAGATGGAGAGCAACACCATCTGCTGCCTCTAACTCGCAGCCCCAAAGACTGTAGATCTAATCCATGGAAATGCCTTTGTGATCCTCTGCTTGCAATATTTCTTAAATGTTTCTCACACCTCCCATAGGAGTTGATCTTGCTGTCCCAGCTTCATTTCAGCAGTGAAAGGACACTGGCTACTGCAAATTTTTATTTTTCGTACCGGGGTTTTCTGCTAGAGGATCTGTAAAGAGGAAAAGAGCAATGGGAACTCTTCCTGTCAGCACCCTGATTTCAAAAGGCAGCATTGTTCCTGCAAGAAGGAAGACAGAGAGGAAAATACAGCATAAACAGAAAACTAAGAGCAGCATTTCCTTGCTCCTCTATTTTGGCAGAAGTATCTGGGAACATAACAAAGTTTTGGTACTCGTTGATGCTGAAGACCTGTGTAGGAGTTCCCAGAGGGTGAATTTGTTGACCTCTGCTTTGAATTCCCAAACCTGCCGTGAACTTTACTGTCCTCAGTTAGTGTCCCAACCCCTCTGAAGTCTCCATGCTCTTACAGTGTTACAAATGAAATGAAGACAAGGACTGAAGAAAATGCAGTAAAGTGGTGATAAAGTTTTTCCTAGACAAATTTTGCCCTGATCCTTACAAATCTCTGTAGCATAACAAGCAAAGTCAAATGGTAAAATTTAAGGTTCCCTTATCACAGCTATGTTCAGATTAACTAATTTACAGTTTGCATTTGGAGTCACTGTTAGAGATGTTAAAGACATTTCCTTCTTATTTTATTAATTACCAGAGTCCATTCTGTTGGATCTTCATGTAATAAACAGGATTCCTCTCACCCCTCAGACTTAGTAGTTAGAACTGTTACTATGTCATGTAATGATAATCTCAACTGTAAAATGGAATCCACTATGGAGAGTTTACTTAGAGTTCTGAGCTGTAGGATTTTATGATCAAAACTCTCTTGGTATTTCATGACCCAAAGGGTATTTTGGAGTCTCAAAAGGAGATCATGTGTACAGGTAACAGTGGGGATTTATAGGAGGTTTGTGTTTGACCACTTCCCTTTGTCACAAACAATCTAGAACAACTCTTTTTAAGTATGGTACATAGTAAGCATCTAATAATTTTTAATATCCAAGGTCTGGAACCACCATTGCTGCTTATGCCTCTACCACACTTCCAGCTCCTCTCTCATGTTTTAAGTTGATGAATCTGATCCAAATTCCACTGGCATTAATGTAGAATGCTCATTGACTTCAGTAGCCTTTGAATTACATCTAGTATGAACTACATTAGCATAATCAAGTGAGAGGCAATTGTTATGAATGCATTATTTAGCACTGATTGAGGAGGTACCGTCAGCTGGTGTTAGCTGTTATTTCATAAGGGCTTGATTATTAAATTACTATCCCAGGTTACAAATCTTTCAGTTGTTCTTTCACTTCTTACTGTGCAATATTCTGTTCTTATGTTATAGTTCCTCTAAAGCATATGTTTGGAAGAGTTTCAGTCACTTTACAGAATTTCCAAATGTGTAATCTCTCTTCTATGAAGTGGCACTTCGTACAAACCTGAGTGAAGTGATGGCCGCAATGTGCCTCACATGCCTCTCTGCATCACATAGTGAGATGCATCCTGTGTTGCTGCAGATAAGGTTTTAACCTCGTAGCACTCATTCGTGCATAAAGTGTGAGAAGGAGCGCTCCAATTTTCTGATGCTGCTAGTTCGAGTCAGACTCCTGGTACACGGTGCTCCTTAGCTTGAAAGTTGCTGAAGGCCATTACAACAAAGACTATCAAACTACCAATGCCACCTCCTGGAATATAACTTCATTAAGCCCTGTTTGAGGGGTGTGATCAGCAGTCGTAAAGCAGGCAGTCATAAGATGCTGGCAGGTCACGCACGTACGGCAAAGCTCTGGTCCAGCTGGTTTTAGTGACAGTGTGAGGTGTTCCCTGTCCACTAGAGGCTCTGCCTGTGCTCAGGACACGAGTGTGGTTGGGTTGATACATGCAGTAATGTGTTAAGTTTTTTAAAATCAGTATTCAGCGTTACTGAGCGTAGAAATATTTGTGGTGCCCATTGCCACTAGTTTAAAAGCCATACTTGATCTCAGCTTGAGTGAGCAAGTTCAGAGGCCACAGTGGTGTAGGAATATGAGACAGGATAATCTCTACTGTAATTATCTCAGTTTTGTTAATACTTGTGGAGCAGTTAAAAATAGTTCTGTTGGTGATCAGGGTTTTTTTTCAAAGAGCTGATGGACTTCTGTGCCAGTGTAAGACTTCATCAGTCAATAAAAGTTGATCTGTAACCTTATTTCATGCTGCAAAATCCAGACCTCACCCAGTAAACCAGAAGTGAAATCTTCCTCTGCCTTGTCAGTTGGGAATGAAAATGCTGGAGAACAGCGTGTTTTACATTTTGAGACATAGACATATGTGCATGTCATGTTTCATAGAATCATAGAATGGTTTGGGTTGGAAGGGACCTTAAAGACCATCTAGTTCCACCCCCCTGCCATGGGCAGGGACACCTCCCACTAGCCCAGGTTGCTCAAAGCCTCATCCAGCCTGGCCTTGAACCCCTCCAGGGATGGGGCATCCACAACTTCCCTGGGCAACCTGCTCCAGTGTCTCACCACCCTCACAGTGAAAAATTTCTTCCTAATAACTAATCTAGATCTACCCTCTTTCAGCTTAAAACCCTTACCACTCTCATCCTGTCACTCCACTCCTTGACACAGAGTGCCTCCCTGTCTCTCCTGTAGCCCCCTTTAGGTACTGGAAGGCACAGTAGTGTCACAGCGGGCTGTCCTAGTCACACACACAGGGTAAGGGAAGCCTGCAGTGTTACACCAGTAGGTGAAGGCAGCGCCTCTCTGGGATGAACTGCTGCCCGTCCACCGCTGAGAGAGAAGAGCTGGCTCGTTAGGATGTGACTGTGGTACCAAGGTCTGCTTCAGAAATAGGTCATTAAAAACAGAACCTGGTTGCAATTTCTAGAGAAATGCAACCTCAGAAATCTTTTTCACAAATCAAAGCAGGTAAAGTGTTCTGAAGCACTAAGGAATAATATTTATAAGACATTACTACAGGTGCATGATCTTAACATGGAGCTATTTACTATAGGTGTTGAAATTAAAATATAAAGTTGGGCAGGGGTCTGCCTGGTACAGGCAGAAGCATGGAGCTAGATGATGGACATATTCAGAAGATGTTTTCTGGAGGGATCAATATAAAAGAACTTCAGGAAGGGTACATAAAGCTGATTTACTTTCACCTTTTCTGCCTTACTGCAGAAAAATGTAATTGAACTTCATCTGGTTTCTGAATTATTTGGCCTTCTGTTAAGGTAGCAGAGAAAGATCTTTGATAGATGTTTATTGTGATCCTGGTGGAAGATTTTGTGCTGCTTAGCACAAGAATCCAGGGAGAAAAAAAATGGAAAAAATGGGCTTTTAAAGTTGGTTTCTACTGTGTGCCGTTTTAGCTCAGTGGTTTTCCTTGCCATCTCTGTCCCAGGTTCCTGCTTATAGGACCCAGTAATGCACAAGCTGCCATCACTCGCCCTTTGCTCTTCTTTTTCACCCTCCCCCTTCAAATATTATTTCAAAACCAAGAACTCAGTCACTTAGTTTTCACTGTGGTTTTTCACCACAGTATTTCTAATTCTTGAAATTGTTTTCTGGCTTTTGAAATAACTAATCTAAGATGAGGTAATTTTCCATGCAAATTAAATTTCATAACACAAAGTCAAATGCTCCTCAAAATAAAATTACTGAGTAAATCAAAGTAACATTATCATGGTAGAGTAATGGATCCACAAAAATTCATTAGAGCTTTCAGTGGAGCTCAGCAACAGGACATATTTCCAACCCACTGGGTTCAATACACATGGTTCAAAACAACAGATAAAGTACTGCAGACATCCTGGTTGTAACTGGAAAGCCCAGAGGGTTAAGGATCCTTTGCAATAGGACAAAGATGCCTGTGTTCCCCAAATACCAAAGAATTATGTTCATTTCCCAAGTTGCACAACTCTCAGAGTAAAGCAGGAAAAACATAACATGCCAATCAGGAACACTTTGCTAGTTTTTGCAAATCAAAGAGCTTGAAAAGCACTAATAGATGTATTGCTGAGCAACATCCTTTGTAATTATTTGTTTCTGGACAGATACAGGATGATCGGCGTCCTGTTTTATTTCATTTTGTTTGTATAAGTAGAACACTGAAGTGATTAACTGGGAATAAGTGCTGATTAATGGTGCATCTCAATTTATCCCACATTGTCTGGAGATAGCATAGGCTCAGGAAATTTGAAATCAGGTCATTGGGTTGTAAGCATTGATCATTGTGTTAAATAGTGCAAGTATACCCCAGGCCAAAGCGTACAGTCAGAGTCTGGTAGGGGCATTTTACTAGCCTGGGCAACTCTATTGGGTGAAAACATGGCATTTTCATTCTCCTTTTTGTTTTGTCCTACTGATCTACTAAATAAATGCTGTCTGAAAGTGCATATGTGGTTCAGGCTTTAATAGCATTGATACTATGCTACTGTATGTATGTTATTTTAGGTATTATATACGTAGGTAGAATTTCCTAAGCTGTAAGAAGGTGGAAGGCTTTTCCTATGTTTTAAATGATTTAATGGGGCGATGGCATTACTACTTTCTCACCCAGTGGAAAACCACCAGGTAGGTGTTTCACAGGGTCCTACCCAGCTGCTGAGGGGTCACTCCAGCTGTGAGCGTGAACCACCCCCAGATGGGCTGCCCCAGCTGCATCCTGCCACCCTGGCATCCCGGTCCCAGCAAAGGGTACCCAGGCTCCCCGGGAACTGTGCCCTGCTGCCATCCACCTTCTTATTTGGTTTTGTCTGTCTTCTTCCAGTAGCTACAAGCAGAATCTGCAAGCACAGCTAGGGCACCAGAGGAAGGTGTTAAAGACAGGAGGATGTCAAAGATAGGAGCTTGGCAGAAAATGCAAGCTTTTAAATATTAAAACGTGGAGAAAGTTCATCTAGATTTTCTCAGCAATTTCCAAGCCACAGCACATGCAGTGGTCCCAATTCATTAGGAAATGTCAAGAGGTGTAGAGTGAGTACTACCTCAGACCTCAATGTGTCAGAAAAAGTAAAAGCTTGCAAAGTAAATAAGGTTATCTGATTAATGTGGGGAGGGCTTGATGGTCATGTAAAGGCCTGCAACAGCATTTATTTGCTTGATGCTTTTAGTCTGGGACTTGAAAGATTTTTGAACCTTCACTAAGTTTACCTTTGAAGGCAGTTGACCGAAAGCTTTAAAGATAGGCAGATGAAATACATGACAAATCTTGCACTGGCGTCTCCCAACTAGCAGGCAGGCATTAGGTTGTCACGTTATTTCCCCCTTTTCAATTGACTGCAGAGAGTTGTTACTGACCTCCTCAGCCTCTCTTCTCAGGGCACAAACAGGTCTGTGTGTCCATGGAAAAGAATTAGATTGTGGAAATTAGGATTGTGGAATTAGATTGTCCCTGGATCTTGTTATTGTCATTTCTCAAAAAAGGCACTGCAAATTCTTCTGTGCTTTTCTTGGCGTTTGGGGGGCTACTGGGGGGGAAGGCGTGCTGATTGTTAAAAGTGGCATTTATAAGTGCATTTAAATGTATTTTTGTAACATCTTCATACTGCAGTAGTTTTGTGCATTAATCCAGTAATGCATTGTGGCAGACTAGATGTTTTTAACGTGCAGCCTTATGATGAACTTTATTATCTTTATATACATAGCAAGCAGGAATCTACAGTTATGTTCCACACACAGAACGTAACTTCATACACCTTAGGGACTTACACTTGAGAGACTTTCAAATGCAAGCCTCTGGCTTGGAGCTATCTTTCTCTTGGCTGCACATAGCACCCAGTAAAATCTTGTATCTGGCACGTCGCTTTTGAGGTGTGGCAGAGTTACAGATGGTAATACGCGTTGAAGTTTTACAAATGATTGTTAGAGGCATGTGTGAATCCTTGAGTTCCTTTATTATATGTTGTGCAAGCATTCAGTTAGCTGAGGCATACTTCACTTTTGAATCATAAGGAAAATGCCACTACCCAGCTTGCTTGCAAACTCGTTTGCTTAGAAGCCTCATTGCATCAGCGAAAACAACTGTGTGTGTTTAGAGTGCTCTGTGGAGCACAATGTTTCCTTTTCTTCGTTCAGTAATTTAAATGGTTGGAGCAATACTTTTGTCAAGGAAGAAATAATTTCATTTTTATGGATCATTTTTCAAGTGAAGCTGAGTTTTGGAATAAAGTGATGGTGAGTAAACCATGTGAGTGGGGAAGGAGGGATTATTTTTGTTCTGAGTTTTATTCAGCAGTTTCTGAAAACTAAGATGGAAGTGATTTTGGTATTCTGACTGCAGGGCTATGTGTTTTTTATTAAGTGGAAAACATAACATATTGATTAAAGAAGGGTGAGACACTAACAGGCAGGCTTGCTGTTGTGTTCCAGGGGAAAGTGGAATGTGAATTCTCTTTTAATATTGAGATACAAATCTGATTCACAGTTAGTTCATCTGACTTCTTCTGACAGGGAAACATGTCAGCTCATTAAATAGATACATTTTCTCTAAGCAGCTGCTTTTAACATAGTAACCTAGATTTTCAAAATAATTTGTGGTATTGCTATCTAGATATTTATAGAGTTGGCTTTTTTTTTACTTTTTAAAAAGGAAAATTAAAATCAAAACTTAATTTTATTTCAGATGGGTGAAAACTCTTTAAATGACTAATTATCATTGTTCTCTTTCTGGAAACTGTGTTCTCTGTATTAACTGTATTCTGCATGTTCTGTAAGCAGCCATTTTCTTTTGTTTCTTTTTTCCTCTCTCTTTTTTTGTTTTTTTTTTTTTTTTCATCAGGATACAAATACTTCAGTCATTGAATTATCAATTTTATCCAAAGAGAGAGGGTGGGGTTTTTAAGTCCAAGTTTTGCCCGTAAGAGTAAAAAAGCCAGACAAAATAATGCTGCTTAAGCATAGGGAGGTAACCGTATGTATAGCTGCAGGTTAGGACAAGTAAACTTTATTGTGCCTTCTCTTGTTACTGATGGTAATCAAGACATTCATGTTAGCCTGATGAAAAGAAAAAATCCACTGGAGGTTTTCTGAACTAACTTAAGGAACTCTTTATTTTCTAAGGAGAGAGGCAGCATGATCTAGGTGGTAAAGCGTATAATCAGTGTGTCTGGCTTATCGTCTCAGGCACCGCCACAGGCAGCCTTAGATAGGGTTGAGGAAGCCACCATACAACCAATTTTACTACAATTGCTTACAAAGTGAGTTGTACTTTATTCATGTAATAAAGTACCCCTCCCCCCCAGTCTTTAGCTTTACATATTTTTAAAATATCCGTAATTTCTGTCTGCTTCATAGGGCTGCTCTGATTCTTACTCCTCTGGTGTGTTTAGTCTTTGATGGCAACGTTTCAGCTGTCTGTAGGTCTTTCCTCCATAGGCAACACTGCAGTTGGGAGAAAGTAATTAATATAAAACATGTTCAAATTTGCGAGGACTTACTTGTATTTCTTTGTTTTAAAAAAGGCAACTAAAGTAACTGTTTGGCTGTTCAACTGCTGAAAACACAGGAGTACATAAACAACCTGCATTTTAAACATGTCGGACTTCTGCTAATCTTTTTCCATATCATTTAGTTCAAGTTTGTAAGCTATGAAGTTCTTCCTTTTGCTATCTTGTATATATGCTTCGTACAACTGTCATTAGGTTGTGACAGCAGGAAGGTAGAAAACATCATCCTGTTGAACCTTTAGGCCGTCATCCTGCAGTCTGGTTGTAAACTGAGAGTGTTGTGGGTAAAGACAAGCTCGGTGGTTGTCTGAACATATATACTGAGCAGGTTCCCGTATGTGGAAGTTACCTTTGCAATTTAGTTATTTCAGGTGAGCTTGTGTCCAATGGCAGCTTTGGAAATGTTTCTCCTTCATGCTAACTGGTTTAAATATTTCTTAAAAAATAAAACCGAGAGAGCAATTCAGTTTGTCCTTTCTTTGCAATGACTGGGGTTTTTTGCTGCCTTTCTCCCAGAACAGTAGCACTTCCATCTTCACCTGACTGAAGTATCCTCTCCAGTGAGCTCTCTCTGCCAAGAGCAGAGCCCTGCACTCAGAGCTGAATTTTATAAACATTCTGCAAAGAAGATGCAATGGAAACATCTGTCTATGGGTTTTCCCACCTCTTGAAATCAAATTTTCAAATAAGCACCCATGTTCCCTAACATTTTCCTCTGAGAGCGTTGCTTGTAGGCTAATGCAGTTTTCCTCGTTGTTTTTTGCACTTGAATACCACGTCATAATTTAAAATATCCAAAGGAGCAAAAAATATTTTTTAAAAACAGGGCTATGGTTGTGTGAACACTGTGATTTTCAGGAAAGATTTTAGAAGAAAGGTGACTGGAAAGATTGGTTGTCATTTCAAAATACAACAGCAAATGCATTGCATTCCTATGGAGGAAGCCAGCTGATTGTCACAGAAATCTGCCAGTCTCTGCATTGTTAGTGAGGTTTGCAGTAACGCGGCTGGGCTGAGGTCTGGAAGGAATGCTCCAGTCGCTCTGCAGTGTCTCAACGCTGGAAGCTGGCGAGCTGGTTCCCCATGTGTCTTGAGGATGGGGTTATCTAGCCAGCATGGTAAGAGTGAGTCAGGATAGCTGGTCTGTACTGGATCATTGGACTGCGCCATGTCCCGGGTCAAAGATAAAAAGAAGAAAACCCTTTGAGGCATGCTAATGCTTTGAAGAGCAGTGGGCCCGTTCTCCTGATCACAGGCACTTTGCTTGCTTCAGTTCCGGTTTTGAGTTTTGCTGAAGAAACACATGATAACCAGAACATGTCTAATGATGTCAGGGTAACAAGTGTAACAGCAGTAGGAAAGGTTTAATCCTGTAGTCACCTTACATTGAAAATCCTATAGTCACCTTACACCGGGGGGTGGGAGGGAGGTCATTATAGCACAATGGCTGTTTGATGCAGGGCAACCAAATCTGGTGGAAAGATTGGGGTTTTTTTCTTCAGTTCCTGTTAGATGCTGATTTGCTGCCTTTTTTGGGTGTCTACGGGTCAGGTTTGAATTGTAACACTCAGTAAAGGCTGGTGAATGCTGCCAGCATCCCGAGCCCGGGCATTGCTCCCGTGGGCTCAGGAGTGCCCTGCGGTCCTTACCGGCTGCTGGAGCAGTTTGTTTGGGGTGCAGCTAGTCACCAACAAAATCTCTTGGTGAAGGATATTTTCTTCATGTCAGTTCCAAGCTGCTGTGGCATGCCATTTGGTGTCAATGCAGTGTTTGAAATGGACTGAGAGAAGGGGAGTGTAACAAAAGAACTGTTAATTGCCAGGTCACAGGTTTGTGGGGTCTGGCTAACCACAGGAATAGGATGTGCAAGTGTTTGCTTTCGGCAAGTGCAGGGTCACTCTCTAAGATTTTTGGGGTGCAGTTCAGAAACTTGGCTCTGCAAAACTGTAAGTTAGCTGCATGTGTTGTCAGCTTCACCATACAATGGAAAGACTGATCACACTTTCCTTTAATTAAAATGCTTAAGTAACAAGACAAGCTAAAAAGTGCTTTAGCAATAACATAAATAAAAGCACTACTGTGTTTTTAAACATGACATTAAAGAACACTGAAGAAATCATGGTTTAGAAAGAAAGCAACCCTTCGGAACTCAACAGGTCTTCTGCAGTCTCAGGTGTAGAGGGGGGAAAGCCTCATTTGTAAGCTCGGGTGCAACGAGGGAGTGGGTTGCATCTTCTCCTTGTTCCAGGTTCTGAAATGCGGATTGTAGCCAGCTTCCCTTGCCAAGCAGAGGTCTCACCATTTCTGAGAGGCCTGCTCTTGTCCACATATAGTCCACCAATATCTGAAATGCTTTATCTGTCGACAACCAGGTGGAAAGTTCAGATTCACATGGCGCATGAAGAAACTGCTGATCCATTTGCATGATGTGCCATAGGCCTGCTACTTTTTATGTCTTTAGGTAGTAGATAGCAAAAGACACTGAAATACATTCTATATGCAACTACCCTGGAAATTTTTTCACCCCCTTCCTCCTAATTTTCACTCCCATTTTACTGTCTCTGTTTTTGCGTTTCTTTTTCATGCCATCTGTGGAACTGAAGGCACTGCACACCTGCAGTTGTTTTCTGTCAAGTCATCCAAATGCTGAAAATCCAAACCCAATATTTACAGGTAATCTGCTCATCTGGAAGCTGGTAATTTTTTTAGAATCAGGTTGAAGGCTATATGGTTCTCCAGAGAAAAGACACGTATATTGATGTGTTTATGCTTTGCAATAATAATATTTGTCCATGTGAGAAAGTGTGAAGCTTTTTTCTTCTGCCACACCATATGGCTCATGACTATTTACAATCCAAACAGTAACAGCTGCTGCATAAGAGAATCCATTCCTCTGAGCTGGAGATGTGCTGAGCAGCAAATGATAAAGTGTATGTCTATAGATGTATTTCAAATATTCTCATTTACCACTCAACATCCTGTCTACCATTCTTCTGTTGGAGACTGTTAGAGCTTTTTTCTTATATGCTTAGTTAATGGGGAGAGCTTTGACAGCTTTGTTTGGGAGCAGATAGAGAAGCTGTGTCCAATGATGGCTATGCAAATGGGAGAAGGCAAGGACATTGTGGTCGGGTATTCAGGAAAATGAAAATGTGAATCCTGCTCTTAACCCCTTTCAAAGAAAAATCTGTTGACTCTTATAATCACTAAGTGAGAAGTTTCTAGTTGGAAAAATTAACCAGGTAGTCTTTAGACCTTTAAAATGTGGGTCACTTCATGCCCTTCATTGATGTCATGCTTAAAGTTCGGTGTTCCATATTACCAAGATAAACACAAATTTTGCATTTCTCAGCAAGTATCAGTCGTTTCAGGCTCCTATCAGTTGCCTGGTTTAGCCTCTTTTTTCTGCATTTGTCTGCTGGCTGTTTTGATGAGTTCCTGAATTTTTGTATCAGGCATTGTAAGAGGTGACTTACCATTGTCAGTCATTCCTGTCAACAGCAAGAGGACGATTTCTAGATTTTATACAATTGGGCTGTATGCCTGGCCTTTAGCTATAGTGCTCTGATTGGAAACTGTGTTCGTGCCTGTCAGCAGGTTCTCTCATATTTGCACCAAGTTGTTCACGTACCTGCTCTTTCCCGACAGGTTAGACAATTGGCACATTATATTTATTATGACTTTACCTTACAAAAGCGTATTCTAGAGAGGCTGAACTGCTCGGGGGGGGGGATTCCCCAGGCGTATTCTTCCTGTCACACAATAATCTAACAATGCTCATTAGCAAAAAAGAATTGTAGTTTTCTTGCAGTTGACACTTTATCTGCCACGAAGCTTTGCTGGTAAATATAACCCACTGGATTTCATCAGACTTCAGAGTGCATTGAAAGGTAGCTGTGACTAGAAGTGATCACACTTTCTAACAGTGTTTGCTGTTACAGTGGAGCCTTCTCATTGAAAATCCTTAAAATAAAACCAGATTAATTCCTTGACAGCATATAATAATTTCTATCATTTACATTTTTTTTTAAACATATCCGTTGTACTCCTGTGTCACTGGGAGTTTTTCATGTCAGGGCTACAACTACCATAGAAACAAAAGGACTGAGAGGAACCTTCTGAGCCTTGCTGGTAGTTAGGCTGGCAGCCCCAAACCTCACTGTTTCAGCAACCCTTTAATTTGGATGCTTTTGTGGTCATCTTATAGAGGAATGTTTTTAACTTAAATAGCTTTCTTTCCTCTGCTTCATGCGAGCAGCTCTCCATCTCAGACTCTGCTCTACTAAAGTCAACAGCCTCTGCTCCTCTCATCACGTACGAGGGATGCTCTGCTGCCGTGATTACACTGGCTGCTTACGATTTCTCTGTCATGACTGTGCAGTGACCAGAAGGGTTTTGAAGAAAGGACCCTATAGAAATGAACAGGCACTTGTGACCACTGAAAAGTCCCTGTAGAGCCGGGCCTGTGAGCCTGTTCAGCAAACAAAAGAAGCGGGGCTGTGGGTACATACAGGTAAAATCCCTTTATTGTAAAGCCCAAGCGATGCTGCTTATAGTTAGTGAAAAATCTCTCTTATAAATCTAAGGGCTGCAATATGGCACTGTTTAGCTGTGATTCCATAATTCATGTGCTGAGTCAGCTCATTTCCATGTGAAGGAAGGAGTTACTTGAGAACACGCTCCTCGGTGTGAATTTCATCTCGCTTGCCAGAGATAAAATAGAATTACCAGAAATATTTCTATGAAAAGCCTTAAATTCAGGCTTAATCTACATTGGCGCTATAGGAAAGAGGTTCTAATGTATTCCTACCAGAAAAATGATGAGAGGAACTGTCTCCTTCCCCATTTCTGCTTCACTAGAAGAGACAAATTGCATCAGCTTTCTTGTATCAGTTTGGCTGTGCCTGAGTTAAATGTGGAACTACATGGAGAGAAATCAATGTAAAACAAGTGATAACAAAAATGGCAGATGGGAAACATTGCTCTGTATAAACTAAGGCTCCGTTTTGTCGTGGCCTTTGCCTGCCAAAGCTGTTCTGTGAGCAGGAACAATGGGTTGCATAAACAAATCTTAAGGGATTGATGGAATTTGATTTCATGCTTTGTTCTTTATCACCGTCTGCTATGTTAAGCAGAGAATCTATTTCAGTACCAACTATGCAAAATTCTAGAAACAGCTGTATTTACTTCTAGAGTGCTGCTTAGGGGTAGCTGGGCTTGTTGGCAACTCTGTGTTAAAGCAATCAGTGTCAAGAAATCACCTAGTGATTAAAATTTTTTTCCTGACCTGTGACATGATTTGATGCCATTAATACCATATGTGGAAGCCTCTGCTCCTCCTCCAGTCCTCTCTAAGTTCATACAACACTGAGATGAGAATTTGCTCTTGAGAGCTGCTTCTGCTTCCTAAGCAGGGATCTCATGAGCTTCATCTGTAGAGGAAAGCTGCTGTATTGGCTTAACTAAGGGAATATCCATACAGACTGTTTCTTGGTGTTGAATTCAGAAAAACAAAAAGCATCTTGTCACCTTGTCCAAATGTGGAGACTGAATTTACACCCATCCCTTCCTGCTGCCCCATGGCTTTGCAAACACTGTAGAAATGAATTGCAGGGGGTCTGTTTTTGTCTGAATTGAGTTTTTCCTGCACGGAGACAGCCTTGCATACTAACGTTGCTTAGCTTTGGGACTTAATAAGTGTTGTCTGTATTTTGGCTTCAGACCAACAAGCTAGAATCTGAGAGTAATCTCTCAAATCCCATACGCTTGCTTTAGCATAGCAAGTTAGAGCAAGAAGCTGTGTTTGGACAGCATCCCAGTGAGACAGCATGGAAAGTATGGAACCAATTATTGTCAGAAACCTGTACCTTGATGTGAATCCTAGTGTCCTGGAGACAGTGAAGCACACTTCTCGGAAGTCTCCTCCTGGAAGTTAGACTCGTTGATTTGCCCAGAGACCTTTGCTAGGACCCCAGCAAGTGATGAGAATGCGCTTACACAATAACCTTGCGAAAGTGCATCCATTAGCATTGGGCAAGCACCTCTAACAGCAATTGTTCATATGGTTTTTACCTGGCATGCCAGAAAAGGTTGAGTAAGGGATGATGTAAGAAGGAATTCAGAGATGTCTTCTCTCCATCCTATCCTTCTCAAAAGTAAAGAAAGTCCTCCTCCTTCCATCTCCTGTCTGTAAGGTCTGTTTCCACAGGCTGATGAGTTGAGGGCTCATTTTGTAGAAAAATATGAGGTAGTGATAATAAGACAATGCAAGAGCAGAATCTTACAAGAGAATTAAAGTGCAAATATTGTATCTTTCTTCTTTGCCCTCCAGAAATGCCCCATTTCTTAGTTCTGCCAAAGAGCAGGGATGCCAGCAGTGGAGAAAGCTCAGCAACACTGGGACGCTGAGATCCTCAGGGGAGCCTCAGGCCCCAGTGTACCATAGGAAAAGGATTTTGGGCATTCCCCCCAGCATGGCTGTCACTCCATATCTCGAGAGCACAGAACAGTCAATCAGTGCCCCAAGTGAGGATCTGACAGGCTGGGAGCTGCGCACAGGCAGAAGGGTTCACAAGCCTTCAAGCATCTGCTTTAACAGGGGATATTTTAGGTATAAAATGTGCTTCAACAATCATCCTAGACTAACTCTTGCAACATGAATTGCACTTTATAGTGCCATTGATCTCATTATTCCTGCAATTTCATTCCTTTTATTGTGAGTTTTATCTGAATAAAAAAAACCAAAACAAACAATTCACCATTCACCACTTTCTGCTGTCACAGGATGAACTTACTTTCCCCAATACCTTTACTAAACCAGTGGTGCAGATCCCCTGTGAAAAACCTGCAGCTGTTTTCTGATGTATATCTTTGAATGCCATTTTTGCTTTTTGATTTAATAGCCTTCTAAGCCATTATTTCAAAAGAAGATGTTGCCTATTTTTTATTTCTTGGGTTCAGTAGTTAGTGATAAATGAATCTCAAGAGATAAAATAACTGAAGATGATGAATAGAAGAAAAATGTTCATTATTAGCTCAGGCAGACAAGGAATCCCTTTTCAGAAATTCAGGAAGTTGATAATAGTGGTGGGCTGGATTTTTTTATAGATGATTACCCTCGTGACAAATCTATCACTTTGCCTTCTCAAACAAGTACGATATGTTTTGTCTTTTTATCCTCTTGACAAGGGGATTCATGACATAATGTCACGCTGTTGGAAAATGTGTATGTTTCTGGTAATTACTGGGAAATGATGCTGTTCTTAATTTCCATATTATGCAGGGTGGTTGTGATTAAAAAGTTAGACACTGACATGCAAGAAAGTGCTGGGATAAGTCAGTTAATTTCTCCTAGTTGCAGCAGATATGTCTCTGCAAGAAGACACTCTACCACTTGTGTGTGCTTTTTTTAACTGTTTAACAGCAGTCCCTGTACAAAGCAGAGCTGTGATCCCACACAGATGTTGAATTTCTCTGCTATCTTCAGTGAAGGTACCCCCATCTCTCATGTAAATTTTTACCTTATTAGGTAAAAACAAGGTTTAAAAAAAAAAAAAAAGGTATCTGCAATACCTTTTATCATTGCAGCACAAAGCAAAAAAAGAAAGAACTGACATCCATTTCCAGGTCTATATATCTTATTTTCAGAGATGCAGGGGTGAAACTTCATCTAAACACCCATCCCTCTACACTGATGTGCTGCATTGGAAACTCAAGCAGAGAACAAGATGTCATGCTGTCCTTCTTATCTGTAAATCAAAATAGTATCTCTGCCTTCTTAGACATACCCTGCCTTTGGACTTCAGTTAGTATTTTTCTCTAAATTGTTCTGTTACTCAGTCAAAGCCAAGGGTGACAGAACCACTCTGTCACCACACATACTGGTTGCTTCTCGTTGTCAACTTAATGAGTGAAGTCACAGCTTGTATTAAATCTTACCCAGCCCTTTATAACTCCTCAGACACATTTAACATGTCATATCTGGCCGCCCTTAGGCGTGGTTGGCATCTTTATTTGAAAGATGTGATGGCAGGCTTACCTAAAACATTTGCCAAAGTGAAGGACCGAAGCAAAGCCAAGGCTTAGGGTTCCCTTGGGAAAAAGAAAGAGAAGCCAGCAGTGTGGTCCCTGAGGGGTTCTTCCAAAAACCGCTGGGAGAACTTAGGGTTTTTTTCTGACTGGTCATGGTAGAGAAGTAGCCCGTTAATGCAGTGCGGATTTATAGGATTTCAACACATTTTTCATTCTCAAAGGCAGGTGGAAAGACTAAATCCTGGGAAGCACCATAAATTCACAAACTAAAAGTAATTAAATAAAAAACTAATCACAACATCTCTCTTTGATTTTTGTCCCTTTCCCTCCCATTTTGCACCTCGTTTTGTGGGGTTTTTGGTCTAAAATTATTAATCTCTCAAAAGAACAAAACACAGAACATACAAACTTTCACAATCAGTTTTGGTTTTGGCAAATTAAAATATTTTCTAAAGATAGAATATGTCTATTAAAAAATTTTGCGGTTGTCTCAACTCTATTCTTTACAGTCCCTTCAAATCCACACAAAATGCAGATAAAATCCCCCTCAGTAGTCCCATCCTCTAGACTGTGGCTAAGGAATCTGGGTCCCGTGGGCTCACGGTGAAAACCTGTTACATTGACTGGACTACAGTATATTCTGGGGTGAGCAATTGCATTGATTTGTATTGCACATGGCCCAAAGACCTCTAAATTCCCTGTCTGAAGGGAAAGGGAGAGGAAAGAAACCTTGTGTTATGTGCCTAGATTAAATTCCAGTAATCTCACTGTGTTATGATTGAATGATTGATAAAGGAATAGCACACTATAAAATGATGTGAAAAAGATGAATACTGTTCAACAGGATTAATATGCTAACAAATGGGATTTTTTGCTCTGAACTAATTATAAAATCCACCTCCTGCAAACAGCTGAATAGGCTCAAGTTGCTTCTTCCTAGCATTTGTTTGCTGTTGGTTATCTTTTAGCAACAAATCCATTATTTGTTACGTAGTGGTATAATGAAAATTGAGAGTTAAATTGAGAGAAAATTGAGTTGTTATCCATTCAAGAGGGTTTGTGGTTTTTTCCATCTTTACAGGTGTTCTGGCAGTTTCGTTTAGCTTTCAAGCACCCAGAAAGCTGTATTTAAATTTTAGACCTTGGATGCCGCATACAAAAATCTTAAGCAGATGTTTTTAGGCTGAGCACTGGTCAAGCAGAGTGGAGCCCTGCACACGTGCTCTGAAAGCTGACGTGGTGTTCCCCGCCTGTTCTCCCGTGAGGTGTGTGCAGGATGGCTTCGGCTTTTCTTTTTTTTCAGAAGCGTTTTGTCACATGCGACTGACCAAAAAAAGGGCCTTTCTGATATGATTCCAGTGAAGCTGTGGAGCACAGGGAGCTGTCAGGGTGGGGATGATGGAAACACAGGATAGTTAAGCTAGAGGAAGACAAAGACCCTCCATCTACTCCTTTGCTATCAGTAGTAGTAGGTGGTAGTAGGAAACAGGTGTTTCTACATAAACGGGATGGATGTGTGGCAACTCTCTCAAAAGATTTCTCTGTCTCCTGCAAGGCCCTCATTTTCAAAGTTGCCTTCCCTTCGCACAGCTTTTTTCTGATCTCAGCTCTCTCATCTAGCATCAGAAGCCTTTTGGTCCTTCCAAAGGCTGCCTAAAACTTCTGCTGCCTGAAAGCAGCCCTCCTTTGTCTTTCTGAAGCATCTGTTCACCTTCAAATTTCAAAGTAGAGCTAAAAATATGTTTTGGTTTTTTTTCTTTTTCCCATACGTGCCAGTGCTTTTAAATTTCTTAATCACTTTGTTGTTGTTGTTTAATTTGTAAATTTTTTAATGTGCTCTCTCGGGGTTGTTTTTGAGAGCAAAAATATTGCCTTAGATTGCTGTATCACAACATGTATCAGAAATTTATTAGTAATTAATACTTTAGAAAAAACCCAAACCCCCACAACATCCTCAGTCTGTTTAAATCAGTGTAGTAATTTGGACCCATTTTGTTTCACCAAACAAAAAAGTACAAGGAAGAAATCAGCTCTCTGACTGAGAAGATGAAGTGGTTAACCCTGGTGGATTTTCACACATCAGTTTTGGTCAAGTTTTTTTGTTTCTTTCTCCTAATACTATAAGTCCCCTGTCTGATGCTGGGATGCTTGCCATGACAGTGTAATTCCTGACTTACAGAGATTTTACGTGCTCCTTGGTGCACGCAACAATAACTTCAGTTTTCCTTTCCCATCCCTTATTCCCTTTTCCCCCTGCCTCAGCTTTTTTCCTCATCCATATTTATATCAATAGTGATGAAAAAAAAAAAGGAGGGAGAGTGACCTCCTACCATTTCCTTCAAGGACTAAGAAATTGGGTTTGTTTTCAGCTTATGTGGATTTTTTTTATTCTCTCAATTTATAGTCTGAAGTCAGGAAATGCCTTCCTCTTATGGCCAGCTACAATCTGAGGCTCTTAGAGAAGAATGAGGAGTGACCCTGAGAATTTTTTCTTTCCCTTCCCTCTCCCCCCACCTCTTCCCTCTTGAAATCACTGGTCCAGGCTGTCTCATCGTGGCCAAACACATCTTTTAAACTGCATGGATACATTCCTTTCAGATCTTTTAAAACTCATTTTTCAAAAAAAAAAAAAATAAGAGGAAAATTTGCAGCCCTTAGTGTATGACAGAAGGCTTGAGAAAGACACATCCAAACACACCACGCTGAGCTTACGACAGAGGCTCCTTCCGCTGAGCACCTTCTGAGCTGCGTTACTTGAGTCTGCTCGACGAGAACACATCACACTGCGCATTTTCACCAGTGCAGTTTTGCTAAACATTTTGCCATCTGGTTGGCCTGCGTGCTGCACCATTGTGTGTGCTTGAAATCTGAGACTTAGACAAGACAAAACCTTTTTTCACCTGAAAATGGAAAGTTGCATCTTATTGATCCTTAAATAGTATTTGGGTACCGAATATTTTTCTTCTCTTGCTAGGTATTTGGGAATTAAAACTCTTTTAAAGAAGTGGTAGAAATTATGAAAATAACATTTAGACTTTCATAGTTCTCCAAAATGTTTGAACTTTGGAAAATTCATCCTCCAAGAACAAGAAATAGAGATGATGTGAGTCTAAAAAGTAATAGTAGTTGTAGCTGTTAAGGTATGAAAATCAAGAGGATCCACTAGAGGTATTCTTGCAACATGACAGTTGCCATTCTTCCCTCTGTAATAGATGCCTATGGCTGAATACAGAGATTTGTATATATACACTCAGTTACTGTAAAACTGG